>NW_027211800.1:1253417-1563670 GCF_036971445.1 Narcine bancroftii | reverse complement strand
GATGTCTTTGGCTTGGCTTCGCGGACGAAGATTTATGGAGGGGGTAAAAAGTCCACGTCAGCTGCAGGCTCGTTTGTGGCTGACCAGTCCAATGCGGGACAGGCAGACACGATTGCAGCGGTTGCAAGGGAAAATTGGTTGGTTGGGGTTGGGTGTTGGGTTTTTCCTCCTTTGCCTTTTGTCAGTGAGGTGGGCTCTGCGGTCTTCTTCAAAGGAGGCTGCTGCCCGCCAAACTGTGAGGCGCCAAGATGCATGGTTTGAGGCGTTATCAGCCCACTGGCGGTGGTCAATGTGGCAGGCACCAAGAGATTTCTTTAGGCAGTCCTTGTACCTTTTCTTTGGTGCACCTCTGTCACGGTGGCCAGTGGAGAGCTCGCCATATAATACGATCTTGGGAAGGCGATGGTCCTCCATTCTGGAGATGTGACCCATCCAGCGCAGCTGGATCTTCAGCAGCGTGGACTCGATGCTGTCGACCTCTGCCATCTCGAGTACCTCGACGTTAGGGGTGTGAGCGCTCCAATGGATGTTTAGGATGGAGCGGAGACAACGCTGGTGGAAGCGTTCTAGGAGCCGTAGGTGGTGCCGGTAGAGGACCCATGATTCGGAGCCGAACAGGAGTGTGGGTATGACAACGGCTCTGTATACGCTTATCTTTGTGAGGTTTTTCAGTTGGTTGTTTTTCCAGACTCTTTTGTGTAGTCTTCCAAAGATGTAAAACCATGTTTAAACATTTCTCAAAAAAACATTTATTTTTATGTTTGTTATTTCATTTTACCATTTATATTTTGCTGTTTAAAATTGAAATCTGGATGTAAATTTCCAGATCTACATTTTATTTGCTTGTGGAAAAGTACTTTTCATCCTCTCACATACGTTTTACATGTACTGTCTATATATTCACAAGGAAGTTCATAGATGAGAAAACTATGTTTAATCTTTTCATAAAATGCATTTATTTCAATGTGTGAACATTCATTTCAGCAGTTATTTTTACTTTTTTAAACTGAAATTTAAGCACATATTTCTTTCTCTACATTTTGTTTTCTGGTTGTAAACTATATTTTTTAATTTTGCTTAATTTCTCAATAAAGCATGTATTTTTATGTTTGAGGTTTAATTTTAACATTTATGATATTCTTTTTTAAATTGAAATGCAGAAGTTAATTTATGGATCTATATTTTCTTTTCTTGTAGAAAAGTACTTTTAAATCCTCTGACAAACATTTTACATGTGCTGTTTCATAGATGTGAAACCATGTTTAAAAATTTCTAAAAAGAAAGCATTGATTTTTATGTTTGTTATTTCATTTTACCATTTATATTTTGCTTTTAAAATTGAAATCTGGATGTTAATTTCCAGATCTACATTTTATTTGCTTGTAGAAAAGTACTTTTCAACCTCTCACTAACGTTTTACATGTACTGTTTATATATTCACAAGGAAGTTCATAGATGAGAAAACTATGTTTAATCTTTTCCTAAAATGCATTTATTTCAATGAGTGAACATTCAATTTAACAGTTATTGTTACTTTTTTCAAATGGAATTTAAGCACGTATTTCTTTCTCTACATTTTGTTTTCTGGTTTTAAACTATATTTTTAAACTTTGCTTAAAATTTTAAAAAGGCTATTAATACTGAAACATAAAAATTCATAGATGACAAACAGTTTAAAATTTCTCAAAATAGCATGTATTTTTTATGTTTGTACTTTTTTAACATTTCTGTTATTCTTTTCAAAATTAAAATGCAGAAGTGAATTTATGGACCTCTATTTTCTTTTCTTATAGAAAAGTACTTTTAAAACCTCTGACAAATATTTTACATGTGCTGTTAAACTATTTACAATATACTTCATAGCTGAGAAAACTGTTTAAACTTTTGCTAAAAATATTTATTTCAATGTTTGCAGCTTGATATTAGCAGTTATTTATACGTTGTGACATTGAAATTTAAAGGCGATTTTTTTTAATCTACGGTTTGCTTACTGCCTGTAAAGTACATTATACAATTTCTTTAAACTTTTTACAAGTGGTCTTAATATTTAAACATGAAAATTCATAGATGTGAAACAATGTTCAAACATTTCTCTAAAAAGCATGTATTTTTATGTTTGATGTTTCGTTTTAACATTTATGATATTCTTTTTTAAATTGAAATGCAGAAGTGTATTTATGGATCTGTATTTTCGCTTTCTTATAGAAAAGTACATTTAAAACCTCTGACAAACATTTTACATGTGCTGTTTCATAGATGTGAAACCATGTTTAAACATTTCTCAAAAAAGCATTTATTTTTTATGTTTGTTATTTCATTTTACCATTTATATTATTCTTTTTAAAATTGAAATCTGGATGTGAATTTCCAGATTTTCATTTTATTTGCTTGCAAGAAAGTACTTTTCCACCTCTCACAAACGTTTTACATATACTGTTTATATATTCACAAGCAAGTTCATTGATGAGAAAACTATGTTTAATCTTTTCATAAAATGCATTTATTTCAATGTGTGAACATTCATTTCTTCAGTTATTTTTACTTTTTTAAAATGAAATTTAAGCACGTATTTCTTTCTCTACATTTTGTTTTCTGGTTGTAAACTATATTTTTTAATTTTGCTTAATTTCTCAAAAAGGCATGTATTTTTATGTTTGAGGTTTAATTTTAACATTTATGATATTCTTTTTTAAATTGAAATGCAGAAGTTAATTTATGGATCTATATTTTCTTTTCTTGTAGAAAAGTACTTTTAAATCCTCTGACAAACATTTTACATGTGCTGTTTCATAGATGTGAAACCATGTTTAAAAATTTCTAAAAAGAAAGCATTCATTTTTATGTTTGTTATTTCATTTTACCATTTATATTTTGCTTTTAAAATTGAAATCTGGATGTTAATTTCCAGATCTACATTTTATTTGCTTGTAGAAAAGTACTTTTCAACCTCTCACTAACGTTTTACATGTACTGTTTATATATTCACAAGGAAGTTCATAGATGAGAAAACTATGTTTAATCTTTTCCTAAAATGCATTTATTTCAATGAGTGAACATTCAATTTAACAGTTATTGTTACTTTTTTCAAATGAAATTTAAGCACGTATTTCTTTCTCTACATTTTGTTTTCTGGTTTTAAACTATATTTTTAAACTTTGCTTAAAATTTTAAAAAGGCTATTAATACTGAAACATAAAAATTCATAGATGTCAAACACAGTTTAAAATTTCTCAAAATAGCATGTATTTTTTATGTTTGTACTTTTTTTAACATTTCTGTTATTCTTTTCAAAATTAAAATGCAGAAGTGAATTTATGGACCTCTATTTTCTTTTCTTATAGAAAAGTACTTTTAAAACCTCTGACAAATATTTTACATGTGCTGTTAAACTATTTACAATATACTTCATAGCTGAGAAAACTGTTTAAACTTTTGCTAAAAACATTTATTTCAATGTTTGCAGCTTGATATTAGCAGTTATTTATACGTTGTGACATTGAAATTTAAAGGCGATTTTTTTTAATCTACGGTTTGCTTACTGCCTGTAAAGTACATTATACAACTTCTTTAAACTTTTTACAAGTGGTCTTAATATTTAAACATGAAAATTCATAGATGTGAAACAATGTTCAAACATTTCTCTAAAAAGCATGTATTTTTATGTTTGATGTTTCGTTTTAACATTTATGATATTCTTTTTTAAATTGAAATGCAGAAGTGAATTTATGGATCTATATTTTCTTTTCTTGTAGAAAAGTACTTTTAAATCCTCTGACAAACATTTTACATGTGCTGTTTCATAGATGTGAAACCATGTTTAAAAATTTCTAAAAAGAATGCATTCATTTTTATGTTTGTTATTTCATTTTACCATTTATATTTTGCTTTTAAAATTGAAATCTGGATGTTAATTTCCAGATCTACATTTTATTTGCTTGTAGAAAAGTACTTTTCAACCTCTCACTAACGTTTTACATGTACTGTTTATATATTCACAAGGAAGTTCATAGATGAGAAAACTATGTTTAATCTTTTCCTAAAATGCATTTATTTCAATGAGTGAACATTCAATTTAACAGTTATTGTTACTTTTTTCAAATGAAATTTAAGCACGTATTTCTTTCTCTACATTTTGTTTTCTGGTTTTAAACTATATTTTTAAACTTTGCTTAAAATTTTAAAAAGTCTATTAATACTGAAACATAAAAATTCATAGATGTCAAACACAGTTTAAAATTTCTCAAAATAGCATGTATTTTTTATGTTTGTACTTTTTTTAACATTTCTGTTATTCTTTTCAAAATTAAAATGCAGAAGTGAATTTATGGACCTCTATTTTCTTTTCTTATAGAAAAGTACTTTTAAAACCTCTGACAAATATTTTACATGTGCTGTTAAACTATTTACAATATACTTCATAGCTGAGAAAACTGTTTAAACTTTTGCTAAAAACATTTATTTCAATGTTTGCAGCTTGATATTAGCAGTTATTTATACGTTGTGACATTGAAATTTAAAGGCGATTTTTTTTAATCTACGGTTTGCTTACTGCCTGTAAAGTACATTATACAACTTCTTTAAACTTTTTACAAGTGGCCTTAATATTTAAACATGAAAATTCATAGATGTGAAACAATGTTCAAACATTTCTCTAAAAAGCATGTATTTTTATGTTTGATGTTTCGTTTTAACATTTATGATATTCTTTTTTAAATTGAAATGCAGAAGTGAATTTATGGATCTGTATTTTCGCTTTCTTATAGAAAAGTAGATTTAAAACCTCTGACAAACATTTTACATGTGCTGTTTCATAGATGTGAAACCATGTTTAAACATTTCTCAAAAAAGCATTTATTTTTTATGTTTGTTATTTCATTTTACCATTTATATTATTCTTTTTAAAATTGAAATCTGGATGTGAATTTCCAGATTTTCATTTTATTTGCTTGCAAGAAAGTACTTTTCCAACTCTCACAAACGTTTTACATATACTGTTTATATATTCACAAGCAAGTTCATTGATGAGAAAACTATGTTTAATCTTTTCATAAAATGCATTTATTTCAATGTGTGAACATTCATTTCAGCAGTTATATTTCGTTTTTTTAAAATGAAATTTAAGCATGTATTTCTTTCTCGACATTTTGTTTTCTGGTTTTAAACTATATTTTTAAACTTTGCTTAATTTCTCAAAAAAGCATGTATTTTTATGTTTGAGGTTTAATTTTAACATTTATGATATTCTTTTTTAAATTGAAATGCAGAAGTTAATTTATGGATCTATATTTTCTTTTCTTGTAGAAAAGTACTTTTAAATCCTCTGACAAACATTTTACATGTGCTGTTTCATAGATGTGAAACCATGTTCAAACATTTCTCAAAAAAGCATTTATTTTTTATATTTGTTATTTCATTTTACCATTTATATTATTCTTTTTAAAATTGAAATCTGGATGTGAATTTCCAGATTTTCATTTTATTTGCTTGCAGGAAAGTACTTTTCCACCTCTCACAAACATTTTACAGGTACTGTTTATATATTCACAAGGAAGTTCATTGATGAGAAAATTATGTTTAATCCTTTCATAAAATGCATTTATTTCAACGTAAGAACATTCATTTTAGCAGTTATTTTTACTTCTTTAAAATGAAATTTAAGCACGTATTTCTTTCTCTACATTTTGTTTTCTGGTTGTAAGCTATATTTTTAAACATTGCTTAAAATTTTAAAAATGCTATTAATACTGGAACATAAAAAGTCATAGATGTGAAACACAGTTTAAACATTTCTCAAAAGAGTATGTATTTTTATGTTTGTAGTTTCATTTTAACATTTCTGTTTTTCTTTTTAAAATTGAAATGCAGAAGTGAATTTATGGATCTATATTTTCTTTTCTGTACAAATGTACTATAAAAACCTCTGACAAATATTTTACATGTGCTGTTAAACTATTTACAATATACTTCATAGCTGAGAAAACTGTTTAATATTTTGCTAAAAACATTTATTTCAATGTTTGCAGCTTGATATTAGCAGTTATTTATACGTTTTGACATTGAAATTTAAATGCGAATTTCTTTATCTACAATTTGCTTTCTGCTTCTAAAATACATTTTACAACTTCTTTAAACTTTTTACAATTGGTCTTATTATTTAAACATGTAAATTCATAGATGTGAAACCATGTTGAAACATTTCTCAAAAAAGCATGTATTTTAATGATTGAGGTTTCATTTTAACATTTATGATATTCTTTTTAAAATTGAAATGCTGAAGTGAATTTATGGATCTATATTTTCTTTTCTTGCAGAAAAGTACTTTTGAAACCTTTGAAAAACATTTTACATGTGCTGTTTCATAGCTGTGAAACCATGTTTAAACATTTCTCAAAAAAACATTTATTTTTAGGTTTGTAATTTCACTTTACCATTTCTTTTCATAATTGAAATCTGGACGTGAATTTCCAGTTCTCCATTTTATTTGCTGGTAGAAAAGTAATTTCAAAACTCTGACAAACGTTTTACATATACTGTTTATATATTCACAAGGAAGTTCATAGTTGAGAAAACTATGTTTAATCTTTTCCTATAATGGATTTATTGCAATGTGTGAACGTTCATTTTAGCAGTTATTTTTACTTTCTTAAAATGAAATTTAAGCACGTCTTTCTTTCTCTACCTTTTGTTTTCTGGTTGTAAACTTCGTTTTTATACTTTATTAAAAGTTTTACAAAGGCTATTAATACTGAAACATGAAAATTCATACATGTGAACCAAAGTTTAAACATTTCTCAAATAAATCTTGTTTTATAATGTTTGTAGTTTAATTTTAACATTTACCTTATTCTTTTTATAATTGAAATGCAGAAGTGAATTTATGGATCTACATTTACTTTTCCTGTAGAAAATACTTTTGAAACCTCTGACAAACATTTTACATGTGCTGTTTCATAGATGTGAAACCATGTTTAAACATTTCTCAAAAAAGCATTTATTTTTAGGTTTTAATTTCATTTTACCATATCTTTTCATAATTGAAATCTGGACGTGAATTTCCAGTTCACCATTCTGTTTGCTGGTAGAAAAGTAATTTACCACCTCTCACAAAAGTTTTACATGTACTGTTTCTATTTTCACAATGAAGTTCATAGATGAGAAAACTATGTTTAATTTTTTACTAAAATGCATTTATTTCAATGTGTGAACATTCATTTTAGCAGTTATTTTTACTTTTTTAAAATGAAATTTAAGCACGTATTTCTTTCTCTACATTTTGTTTTCTGGTTGTAAACTATATTTTTATACATTGCTTAAAATTTTAAAAAGGCTATTAATACTGGAACATAAAAAGTCATAGATGTGAAACACAGTTTAAACATTTCTCAAAAGAGTATGTATTTTTATGTTTGTAGTTTCATTTTAACATTTCTGTTTTTCTTTTTAAATTGAAATGCAGAAGTGAATTTATGGATCTATATTTTCTTTTCTTTACAAATGTACTATAAAAACCTCTGACAAATATTTTACATGTGCTGTTAAACTATTTACAATATACTTCAGAGCTGAGAAAACTGTTTAAACTTTTGCTAAAAACATTTATTTCAATGTTTGCAGCTTGATATTAGCAGTTATTTATACGTTTTGACATTGAAATTTAAATGCGAATTTCTTTATCTACAATTTGCTTTCTGCTTCTAAAATACATTTTACAACTTCTTTAAACTTTTTACAATTGGTCTTATTATTTAAACATGTAAATTCATAGATGTGAAACCATGTTGAAACATTTCTCAAAAAAGCATGTATTTTTATGATTGAGGTTTCATTTTAACATTTATGATATTCTTTTTAAAATTGAAATGCTGAAGTGAATTTATGGATCTATATTTTCTTTTCTTGCAGAAAAGTACTTTTGAAACCTTTGAAAAACATTTTACATGTGCTGTTTCATAGCTGTGAAACCATGTTTAAACATTTCTCAAAAAAACATTTATTTTTAGGTTTGTAATTTCATTTTACCATTTCTTTTCATAATTGAAATCTGGACGTGAATTTCCAGTTCTCCATTTTATTTGCTGGTAGAAAAGTAATTTCAAAACTCTGACAAACGTTTTACATATACTGTTTATATATTCACAAGGAAGTTCATAGTTGAGAAAACTATGTTTAATCTTTTCCTATAATGGATTTATTTCAATGTGTGAACGTTCATTTTAGCAGTTATTTTTACTTTCTTAAAATGAAATTTAAGCACGTCTTTCTTTCTCTACATTTTGTTTTCTGGTTGTAAACTTCGTTTTTATACTTTATTAAAAGTTTTACAAAGGCTATTAATACTGAAACATGAAAATTCATACATGTGAACCAAAGTTTAAACATTTCTCAAATAAATCTTGTTTTATAATGTTTGTAGTTTAATTTTAACATTTACCTTATTCTTTTTATAATTGAAATGCAGAAGTGAATTTATGGATCTACATTTACTTTTCTTGTAGAAAATACTTTTGAAACCTCTGACAAACATTTTACATGTGCTGTTTCATAGATGTGAAACCATGTTTAAACTTTTCTCAAAAAAGCATTTATTTTTAGGTTTTAATTTCATTTAACCATATCTTTTCATAATTGAAATCTGGACGTGAATTTCCAGTTCTCCATTCTGTTTGCTGGTAGAAAAGTAATTTACCACCTCTCACAAAAGTTTTACATGTACTGTTTATATTTTCACAATGAAGTTCATAGATGAGAAAACTATGTTTAATTTTTTACTAAAATGCATTTATTTCAATGTGTGAACATTCATTTTAGCAGTTATTTTTACTTTTTTAAAATGAAATATAAGCAGGTATTTCTTTCTCTACATTTTGTTTTCTGGTTGTAAACTATATTTTTATACATTGCTTAAAATTTTAAAAAAACTATTAATACTGAAACATGAAAATTCATAGATGTGAAACAAAGTTTAAACATTACTCAAAAATGAATGTATATTTATGTTTGTAGTTTCATTTTAATATTTCTGTTATTCTTTTTAAAATTGAAATGTAGAAGTGAATTTAGGGATCTATATTTTGTTTTCTTTTAGAAAAGATCCTTAAAAACCGCTGACAAACATTTGACATGTGCTGTTGAACTATTTACAATGTACTTCATAGCTGAGAAAACTGTTTCATCTTTTGCTAAAACATTTATTTCAATGTTTGCAGCTTGATATTAGCATTTATTTAGGCGTTTTCTTATTGAAATGTAAATGCAAATTTCTTTATCTACGGTTTGCTTTATGCTTGTAAAGTACACTTTACAACTTCTTTAAACGTTTTACAAGTAGTCTTAATATTAAACATGAAAATTCTAAGATGTGAAAGCATGTTTAAACATTTCTCAAAAAAGCATGTATTTTTATGTTTGAGGTTTCATTTTAACATTTATGATATTCTTTTTATAATTGAAATGCAGAAGTGAATTTATGGATCTATATTTTCTTTTCTTGTAGAAAAGTACTTTTAAAACCTCTGACAAACATTTTACATGTGCTGTTTCATAGATGTGAAACCATGTTTAAACATTTCTCAAAAAAGCATTTATTTTTATGTTTGTTATTTCATTTTACATTGATATTTTGCTTTTTAAAATTGAAATCTGGATGTGAGTTTCCAGATCTACATTTTATTTGTTTGTCGAAAAGTACTTTACCACCTGTGACAAAGGATTTACATGTACCGTTTATATATTCACAAGGAAGTTCGTAGATGAGAAAACTATGTTTAATCTTTTCCTAAAATGCATTTATTTCAATGTGTGAACATTCATTTCAGCAGTTATTTTTACTTTTTTAAAATGAAATTTAAGCACGTATTTCTTTCTCTACATTTTGTTTTCTCGTTGTAAACTATATTTTTAAACTTTGCTTAATTTCTCAAAAAAACATGTACTTTTATGTTTGAGGTTTCATTTTAGCATTTATGATATTCTTTTTAAAATTGAAATGCAGAAGTGAATTTATGGATCTATATTTTCTTTTCTTGTAGAAAATCTGACAAACATTTTACATGTGCTGTTTCATAGATGTGAAACCATGTTTAAACATTTCTCAAAAAAGCATTCATTTTTATGTTTGTTATTTCATTTTACCATTTATATTTTGCTTTTTAAAATTGAAATCTGGATGTTAATTTCCAGATCTACATTTTATTTGCTTGTAGAAAAGTACTTTTCAACCTCTCACAAACGTTTTACATGTACTGTTTATATATTCACATGGAAGTTCATAGATGAGAAAACTATGTTTAATCTTTTCCTAAAATGCATTTATTTCAATGTGTTTACATTCATTTTATCAGTTATTTTTACTTTTTTAAAATGAAATTTAAGCACGTATTTCTTTCTCTACATTTTGTTTTCTGGTTTTAAACTATATTTTTAAACATTACTTAAAATTTTAAAAAGGCTATTTATACTGAAACATAAAAATTCATAAATGTCAAACACAGTTTAAAATTTCTCAAAATAGCATGTATTTTTTTATGTTTGTACTTGCTTTTTAACATTTCTGTTATTCTTTTTAAAATTAAAATGCAGAAGTGAATTTATGAACCTATATTTTCTTTTCTTATAGAAAAGTACTTTTAAAACCTCTGACAAATATTTTACATGTGCTGTTAAACTATTTACAATATACTTCATAGCTGAGAAAACTGTTTAAACTTTTGCTAAATACATTTATTTCAATGTTTGCAGCTTGATATTAGCAGTTATTTATATGTTTTGACATTGAAATTTAAATGTGAATTTCTTTATCTAAGGTTTGCTTTCTGCTTGTAAAGTACATTATACAACTTCTTTAAACTTTTTACAAGTGGTCTTAATATTTAAACATGAAAATTCATAGATGTGAAACAATGTTTAAACATTTCTCAAAAAAGCATTTATTTTTATGTTTGTTATTTCATTTTACCATTTATATTTTGCTTTTTAAAGTCGAAATCTGGATGTAAATTTCCAGATCTACATTTTATTTGATTGTAGAAAAGTACTTTTCCACCTCTCACAAACGTTTTACATATACTGTTTATATATTCACAAGCAAGTTCATTGATGAGAAAACTATGTTTAATCTTTTCATAAAATGCATTTATTTCAATGTGTGAACATTCATTTCAGCAGTTACATTTCGTTTTTTTAAAATGAAATTTAAGCATGTATTTCTTTCTCTACATTTTGTTTTCTGGTTTTAAACTATATTTTTAAACTTTGCTTAATTTCTCAAAAAAGCATATATTTTTATTATTGTAGTTTCATTTTAACATTTCTGTTATTCTTTTTAAAATTGAAATGCAAAAGTGCATTTATGGAGCTATATATTCTTTTCTTGTAGAAAAGGACTTTTAAATCCTCTGACATACATTTTACATGTGCTGTTTCATAGATGTGAAACCATGTTCAAACATTTCTCAAAAAAGCATTTATTTTTTATATTTGTTATTTCATTTTACCATTTATATTATTCTTTTTAAAATTGAAATCTGGATGTGAATTTCCAGATTTTCATTTTATTTGCTTGCAGGAAAGTACTTTTCCACCTCTCACAAACATTTTACAGGTACTGTTTATATATTCACAAGGAAGTTCATTGATGAGAAAATTATGTTTAATCCTTTCATAAAATGCATTTATTTCAACGTAAGAACATTCATTTTAGCGGTTATTTTTACTTCTTTAAAATGAAATTTAAGCACGTATTTCTTTCTCTACATTTTGTTTTCTGGTTGTAAACTATATTTTTATACATTTCTCAAAAAAGCATGTATTTTTATGATTGAGGTTTCATTTTAACATTTATGATATTCTTTTTAAAATTGAAATGCAGAAGTGAATTTATGGATCTATATTTCCTTTCCTTGCAGAAAAGTACTTTTGAAACCTTTGAAAAACATGTGCTGTTTCATAGCTGTGAAACCATGTTTAAACATTTCTCAAACAAACATTTATTTTTAGGTTTGTAATTTCATTTTACCATTTCTTTTCATAATTGAAATCTGGACGTGAATTTCCAGTTCTCCATTCTGTTTGCTGGTAGAAAAGTAATTTACCACCTCTCACAAAATTTTTACATGTACTGTTTCTATTTTCACAATGAAGTTCATAGATGAGAAAACTATGTTTAATTTTTTACTAAAATGCATTTATTTCAATGTGTGAACATTCATTTTAGCAGTTATTTTTACTTTTTTTAAAATGAAATTTAAGCACGTATTTCTTTCTCTACATTTTGTTTTCTGGTTGTAAACTATATTTTTATACATTGCTTAAAATTTTAAAAAGACTATTAATACTGAAACATGAAAATTCATAGATGTGAAACAAAGTTTAAACATTACTCAAAAAAGAATGTATATTTATGTTTGTAGTTTCATTTTAACATTTCTGTTATTCTTTTTAAAATTGAAATGTAGAAGTGAATTTAGGGATCTATATTTTGTTTTCTTTTAGAAAAGATCCTTAAAATCCGCTGACAAACATTTGACATGTGCTGTTGAACTATTTACAATGTACTTCATAGCTGAGAAAACTGTTTCATCTTTTGCTAAAACATTTATTTCAATGTTTGCAGCTTGATATTAGCATTTATTTATGCGTTTTCTTATTGAAATTTAAATGCAAATTTCTTTATCTACGGTTTGCTTTATGCTTGTAAAGTACACTTTACAACTTCTTTAAACGTTTTACAAGTGGTCTTAATATTAAACATGAAAATTCTTAGATGTGAAAGCATGTTTAAACATTTCTCAAAAAAGCATGTATTTTTATGTTTGAGGTTTCATTTTAACATTTATGATATTCTTTTTATAATTGAAATGCAGAAGTGAATTTATGGATCTATATTTTCTTTTCTTGTAGAAAAGTACTTTTAAAACCTCTGACAAACATTTTACATGTGCTGTTTCATAGATGTGAAACCATGTTTAAACATTTCTCAAAAAAGCATTTATTTTTATGTTTGTTATTTCATTTTACATTGATATTTTGCTTTTTAAAATTGAAATCTGGATGTGAGTCTCCAGATCTACATTTTATTTGTTTGTCGAAAAGTACTGTACCACCTGTGACAAAGGATTTACATGTACCGTTTATATATTCACAAGGAAGTTCGTAGATGAGAAAACTATGTTTAATCTTTTCCTAAAATGCATTTATTTCAATGTGTGAACATTCATTTCAGCAGTTATTTTTACTTTTTTAAAATGAAATTTAAGCACGTATTTCTTTCTCTACATTTTGTTTTCTCGTTGTAAACTATATTTTTAAACTTTGCTTAATTTCTCAAAAAAACATGTATTTTTATGTTTGAGGTTTCATTTTAACATTTATGATATTCTTTTTAAAATTGAAATGCAGAAGTGAATTTATGGATCTATATTTTCTTTTCTTGTAGAAAAGTACTTTTAAATCCTCTGACAAACATTTTACATGTGCTGTTTCATAGATGTGAAACCATGTTTAAAATTTTATTAAAAAAAGCATTCATTTTTATGTTTGTTATTTCATTTTACCATTTATATTTTGCTTTTTAAAATTGAAATCTGGATGTTAATTTCCAGATCTACATTTTATTTGCTTGTAGAAAAGTACTTTTCAACCTCTCACAAACGTTTTAAATGTACTGTTTATATATTCACAAGGAAGTTCATAGATGAGAAAACTATGTTTAATCTTTTCCTAAAATGCATTTATTTCAATGTGTGAACATTCATTTCAGCAGTTATTTTTACTTTTTTAAAATGAAATTTAAGCACGTATTTCTTTCTCTACATTTTGTTTTCTGGTTTTAAACTATATTTTTAAACATTACTTAAAATTTTAAAAAGGCTATTAATACTGAAACATAAAAATTCATAAATGTCAAACACAGTTTAAAATTTCTCAAAATAGCATGTATTTTTTTTATGTTTGTACTTGCTTTTTAACATTTCTGTTATTCCTTTTAAAATTAAAATGCTGAAGTGAATTTATGGACCTATATTTTCTTTTCTTATAGAAAAGTACTTTTAAAACCTCTGACAAATATTTTACATGTGCTGTTAAACTATTTACAATATACTTCATAGCTGATAAAACTGTGTAAACTTTTGCTAAAAACATTTATTTCAATGTTTGCAGCTTGATATTAGCAGTTATTTATATGTTTTGACATTGAAATTTAAATGTGAATTTCATTATCTGAGGTTTGCTTTCTGCTTGTAAAGTAAATTATACAACTTCTTTAAACGTTTTACAAGTGGCCTTAATATTTAAACATGAAAATTCATAGATGTAAAACAATGTTTAAACATTTCTCTAAAAAGCATGTATTTTTATGTTTGAGGTTTCGTTTTAACATCTATGACATTCTTTTTAAAATTGAAATGGAGAAGTGAATTTATGGATCTATATTTTCTTTTCTTGTAGAAAAGTACTTTTGAAAACTCTGACAAACATTTTACACGTGCTGTTTGATAGATGTAAAACCATGTTTAAACATTTCTCAAAAAAACATTTATTTTTATGATTGTTATTTCATTTTACCATTTATATTTTGCTTTTTAAAATTGAAATCTGGATGTATATTTCCAGATCTACATTTTATTTGCTTTTGGAAAAGTACTTTTCAACCTCTCACATACGTTTTACATGTACTGTCTATATATTCACAAGGAAGTTCATAGATGAGAAAACTATGTTTAATCTTTTCATAAAATGCATTTATTTCAATGTGTGAACATTCATTTCAGCAGTTATTTTTACTTTTTTAAAATGAAATTTAAGCACGTATTTCTTTCTCTACATTTTGTTTTCTGGTTGTAAACTATATTTTTAAACTTTGCTTATTTCTCAAAAAAGCATGTATTTTTATGTTTGAGGTTTCATTTTAACATTTATGATATTCTTTTTTAAATTGAAATGCAGAAGTTAATTTATGGATCTATATTTTCTTTTCTTGTAGAAAAGTACTTTTAAATCCTCTGACAAACATTTTACATGTGCTGTTTCATAGATGTGAAACCATGTTTGAAAATTTCTAAAAAAAAAGCATTCATTTTAATGTTTGTTATTTCAATTTACCATTTATATTTTGCTTTTTAAAATTGAAATCTGGATGTTAATATCCAGATCTACATTTTATTTGCTTGTAGAAAAGTACTTTTCAACCTCTCACAAACGTTTTACATTTACTGTTTATATATTCACAAGGAAGTTCATAGATGAGAAAACTATGTTTAATCTTTTCCTAAAATGAATTTATTTCAATGAGTGAACATTCAATTTAACAGTTATTGTTACTTTTTTAAAATGAAATTTAAGCACGTATTTCTTTCTCTACATTTTGTTTTCTGGTTGTAAACTATATTTTTAAACTTTGCTTAATTTCTCAAAAAAGCATGTATTTTTATGTTTGAGGTTTCATTTTAACATTTATGATATTCTTTTTTAAATTGAAATGCAGAAGTTAATTTATGGATCTATATTTTCTTTTCTTGTAGAAAAGTACTTTTAAATCCTCTGACAAACATTTTACATGTGCTGTTTCATAGATGTGAAACCATGTTTAAAAATTTCTAAAAAAAAAGCATTCATTTTAATGTTTGTTATTTCATTTTACCATTTATATTTTGCTTTTTAAAATTGAAATCTGGATGTTAATTTCCAGATCTACATTTTATTTGCTTGTAGAAAAGTACTTTTCAACCTCTCACAAACGTTTTACATTTACTGTTTATATATTCACAAGGAAGTTCATAGATGAGAAAACTATGTTTAATCTTTTCCTAAAATGAATTTATTTCAATGAGTGAACATTCAATTTAACAGTTATTGTTACTTTTTTAAAATGAAATTTAAGCACGTATTTCTTTCTCTACATTTTGTTTTCTGGTTTTAAACTATATTTTTAAACTTTGCTTAAAATTTTAAAAAGGCTATTAATACTGAAACATAAAAATTCATAGATGTCAAACACAGTTTAAAATTTCTCAAAATAGCATGTATTTTTTATGTTTGTACTTTTTTTTAACATTTATTTTATTCTTTTCAAAATTAAAATGCAGAAGTGAATTTATGGACCTCTATTTTCTTTTCTTATAGAAAAGTACTTTTAAAACCTCTGACAAATATTTTACATGTGCTGTTAAACTATTTACAATATACTTCATAGCTGAGAAAACTGTTTAAACTTTTGCTAAAATCATTTATTTCAATGTATGCAGCTTGATATTAGCAGTTATTTATACGTTTTGACATTGAAATTTAAAGGCGATATTTTTTTTATCTACGGTTTGATTACTGCCTGTAAAGTACATTATACAACTTCTTTAAACTTTTTACAAGTGGTCTTAATATTTAAACATGAAAATTCATAGATGTGAAACAATGTTTAAACATTTCTCTAAAAAGCATGTATTTTTATGTTTGAGGTTTCGTTTTAACATTTATGATATTCTTTTTTAAATTGAAATGCAGAAGTGAATTTATGGATCTATATTTTCGCTTTCTTATAGAAAAGTACATTTAAAACCTCTGACAAATATTTTACATGTGCTGTTTCATAGATGTGAAACCATGTTTAAACATTTCTCAAAAAAGCATTTATTTTTATGTTTGTTATTTCATTTTACCATTTATATTTTGCTTTTTAAAGTCGAAATCTGGATGTAAATTTCCAGATCTACATTTTATTTGATTGTAGAAAAGTACTTTTCCACCTCTCACAAACGTTTTACATATACTGTTTATATATTCACAATAAAGTTCATAGATGAGAAAAGTATCTTTAATCTTTTACTAAATTGCATTTATTTCAATGTTTGAACATTCATTTTAGCAGTTATTTTTACTTGTTTTAAATGAAATTAAAGCACGTATTTCTTTCTGTACATTTTGTTTCCTGGTTGTGAACTACATTTTTATAATTTGCTTAAACTTTTAAAAAGGCTATTAATACTGAAACATGTAAATTCATAGATGTGAAACAAAGTTTAAACATTTCTCGAAAAAGCATGTATTTTTATGTTTGTACTTTCATTTTAAAATTTCTGTTATTCTTTTTAAAATTGAAATGCAGAAGGGAATTTATGGATCATATTTTCTTTTCTTGTACTTCATAGCTGAGAAAAAGGTTTAAACCTTTGCTGTAAACAGTTATTTCAATGTTTGCAGCTTGATATTAGCAGTTATTTATACGTTTTGACATTGAAATTTAAATGCGAATTTCTTTATCTACGGTTTGCTTTCTGCTTGTAAAGTACATTTTACAACTTCTTTAAACTTTTTACAAGTGGTCTATATATTTAAACATGAAAATTCAGAGATGTGAATCCATGTTTATACATTTCGCAAAAAAAGCATTTATTTTTAGGTTTGTAATTTTATTTTACCATATCTTTTCATAATTGAAATATGGACCTGAATTTCCAGTTCTCCATTTTATTTGCTGTTAGAAAAGTAATTTATCACCTCTCACAAACGTTTTACATTTTACTGTTTATATATTCACAGGGAAGTTCATAGTTGAGAAAACTATGTTTAATCTTTTCCTAAAATGCATTCATTTCAACGTGTTAACATTCATTTTAGCAGTAATTTTTACTTTTTTAAAAAGAAATTTAAGCACGTATTTCTTTGTCTACATTTTGTTTTCTGGCTGTAAACTACATTTTTATACTTTGCTTAAAATTTTAAAAAGGCTATTAATACTGAAACATGCAAATTCATAGATGTGAAACAAAGTTTAAACATTACTCAAAAAAGAATGTATATTTATGTTTGTAGTTTCATTTTAACATTTCTGTTATTCTTTTTAAAATTGAAATGCAAAAGTGCATTTATGGAGCTATATATTCTTTTCTTGTAGAAAAGTACTTTTAAAACCTCTGACAAATATTTTACATGTGCTGTGAAACGATTTACAATATACTTCATAGCTGAGAAAACTGTTTAAACTTTTGCTAAAAACATTTATTTCAATGTTTGCAGCTTGATATTAGCAGTTATTTATACGTTTTGACATTGAAATTTAAAGGCGATTTTTTTTTTATCTACGGTTTGCTTACTGCCTGTAAAGTACATTATACAACTTCTTTAAACTTTTTACAAGTGGTCTTAATATTTAAACATGAAAATTCATAGATGTGAAACAATGTTTAAACATTTCTCTAAAAAGCATGTATTTTTATGTTTGAGGTTTCGTTTTAACATTTATGATATTCTTTTTTAAATTGAAATGCAGAAGTGAATTTATGGATCTATATTTTCGATTTCTTATAGAAAAGTACATTTAAAACCTCTGACAAACATTTTACATGTGCTGTTTCATAGATGTGTAACCATGTTTAAACATTTCTCAAAAAAGAATTTATTTTTATATTTGTTAGTTCATTTTACCATTTATATTTTGCTTTTTAAAGTCGAAATCTGGATGTAATATCCAGATCTACATTTTATTTGATTGTAGAAAAGTACTTTTCCACCTCTCACAAACGTTTTACATATTCTGTTTATATATTCACAAGGAAGTTTATTGATGAGAAAACTATGTTTATTCTTTTCATAAAATGCATTTATTTCAATGTGTGAACATTCATTTGAGCAGTTATATTTAGTTTTTTAAAATGAAATTTAAGCACGTATTTTTTCTCTACATTTTGTTTTCTGGTTTTCAACTATATTTTTAAACTTTGCTTAATTTCTAAAAAAAGCATGTATTTTTATGTTTGAGGTTTCATTTTAACATTTATGATATTCTTTTTAAAATTGAAATGCAGAAGTGAATTTATGGATCTATATATTTTTTCTTCTAGAAAAGTACTTTTAAATCATCTGACAAACATTTTACATGTGCTGTTTCATAGATGTGAAACCATCTTTAAACATTTCTAAAAAAAAGCATTCATTTTTATGTTTGTTATTTCATTTTACCATTTATATTTTGCTTTTTAAAATTTAAATCTGGATGTGAATTTCCAGATCTACATTGTATTTGCTTGTAGAAAAATACTTTTCAAACTCTCTCAAACGTTTTACATGTACTGTTTATATATTCCCAAGGAAGTTCATAGTTGAGAAAACTATGTTTAATCTTTTCATAAAATGCATTTATTTCAATGTGTGAACATTCACTTTAGCAGTTATTTTTACTTTTTTAAAATGAAATGTAAGCGTATTTCTTTCTCTACATTTTGTTTTCTGGTTTTAAACTATATTTTTAAACTTAGCTTAAAATTATAAAAAGGCTATTAATACTGAAACATAAAAATTCATAGATGTCAAACACAGTTTAAAATTTCTCAAAATAGCATGTATTTTTTATGTTTGTACTTTCTTTTTAACATTTCTGTTATTCTTTTTAAAATTAAAATGCAGAAGTGAATTTATGGACCTCTATTTTCTTTTCTTATAGAAAAGTACTTTTAAAACCTCTGACAAATATTTTACATGTGCTGTTAAACTATTTACAATATACTTCATATCTGATAAAACTGTTTAAACTTTTGCTAAAAACATTTATTTCAATGTTTGCAGCTTGATATTAGCAGTTATTTATATGTTTTGACATTGAAATTTAAATGTGAATTTCTTTATCTAAGGTTTGCTTTCTGCTTGTAAAGTGAATTATACATCTTCTTTAAACTTTTTACAAGTGGTCTTAATATTTAAACATGAAAATTCATAGATGTGAAACAATGATTAAACATTTCTCTAAAATGCATGTATTTTTATGTTTGAGGTTTCGTTTTAACATTTATGATATTCTTTTTAAAATTGAAATGGAGAAGTGAATTTATGGATCTATATTTTCTTTTCTTGTAAAAAGTTCTTTTGAAAACTCTGACAAACATTTTACACGTGCTGTTTGATAGATGTAAAACCATGTTTAAACATTTCTCAAAAAAACATTTATTTTTATGTTTGTTATTTCATTTTACTATTTATATTTTGCTTTTTAAAATTGAAATCTGGATGTAAATTTCCAGATCTACATTTTATTTGCTTGTGGAAAAGTACTTTTCTACCTCTCACAAACGTTTTACATGTACTGTTTATATATTCACAAGGAAGTTCATTGATGAGAAAACTATGTTTAATCTTTTCATAAAATGCATTTATTTCAATGAGTGAACGTTCATTTCAGCAGTTTTTTTTACTTTTTTAAAATGAAATTTAAGCACGTATTTCTTTCTCTACATTTTGTTTTCTGGTTTTAAACTATATTTTTAAACTTTGCTTAATTTCTCAAAAAAGCATATATTTTTATGTTTGTAGTTTCTTTTTAACATTTCTGTTATTCTTTTTAAAATTGAAATGCAGGAGTGAATTTATGGATCTATAATTTCTTTTCTTTTCGAAAAGTACTTTTAGAACCTCTGACAAATATTTTACATGTGCTGTTAAACTATTTACAATATATTTCATAGCAGAGAAAACTGTTGAAACTTTTGCTAAAAACATTTATTTCAATGTTTGCAGCTTGATATTAGCAGTTATTTATACGTTTTGTCATTGAAATTTAAATGCGATTTTTTTTATCTACGGTTTGCTTTCTGCTTGTAAAGTACATTTTACAACTTCTTTAAACATTTTACAAGTGGTCTTAATATTTAAACATGAAAATTCATAGATGTGAAACCATGTTTAAACATTTCTCTAAAAAGCATGTATTTTCATGTTTGAGGTTTCGTTTTAACATTTATGATATTCTTTTTAAAATTGAAATGCAGAAGTGAATTTATGCATCTATATTTTCATTTCTTATAGAAAAGTACATTGAAAACCTCTGACAAACATTTTACATGTGCTGTTTCATCGATGTGAAACCATGTTTAAACACTTTTCAAAAAAACATTTATTTTTAGGTTTGTAATTTCATTTTACCATTTCTTTTCATAATTGAAATCTGGACGTGAATTTCCAGTTCTCCATTTTATTTGCTGGTAGAAAAGTAATTTCAAACCTTTGACAAACGTTTTACATGTACTGTTTATATATTCACAAGGAAGATCATAGTTGAGATAAGTATGATTAATCTTTTCCTATAATGCATTTATTTCAATGTGTGAACTTTCATTTTAGCAGTTATTTTTACTTTCTTAAAATGAAATTTAGGCATGTCTTAAATTCTACATTTTGTTTTCTGATTGTAAACTACATTTTTATACTTTATTAAAAGTTTTACAAAGGCTATTAATACTAAAACATTAAATTTCATAGATGTGAACCAAAGTTTAAACATTTCTCAAATAAATCATGTATTATAATACTTGTAGTTTCATTTTAACATTTATGTTATTCTTTTTAAAATTGAAATGCAGAAGTGAATTTATGGATTTATATTTTCTTTTATTTTAGAAAAGTACTTTTGAAACCTCTGACAAACATTTTACATGTGCTGTTACAGAGATGTGAAACCATGTTTAAACATTCCTCAAAACAGCATTTATTTTTATGTTTGTAATTTCATTTTACCATTTATTTTCATAATTGAAAACTGGACGTGAATTTCCAGTTCTCCATTTGATTTGCTGGTAGAAAATTAATTTACCATCTCTCACAAACGTTTTACATTTACTGTTTATATATTCACAATAAAGTTCATAGATGAGAAAACTATCTTTAATCTTTTACTAAATTGCATTTATTTCAATGTGTGAACATTCATTTTAGCAGTTATTTTTACTTTTTTTAAATGAAATTAAAGCACGTATTTCTTTCTGTACATTTTGTTTTATGGTTGTAAACTACACTTTTATAATTTGCTTAAAATTTTAAAAAGGCTATTAATACTGAAACATGTAAATTCATAGATGTGAAACAATCTTTAAACATTTCTCGAAAAAGCATGTATTTTTATGTTTGTACTTTCATTTTAACATTTCTGTTATTCTTTTTAAAATTGAAATGTAGAAGTGAATTTAGGGATCTATATTTTGTTTTCTTTTAGAAAAGATCCTTAAAAACTGCTGAAAAACATTTGACATGTGCTGTTAAACTATTTACAATGTACTTCATAGCTGAGAAAACTGTTTCATCTTTTGCTAAAACATTTATTTCAATGTTTGCAGCTTGATATTAGCATTTATTTATGCGTTTTCTTATTGAAATTTAAATGCATATTTTTTATCTACGGTTTGCTTTATGCTTGTAAAGTACACTTTACAACTTCTTTAAACGTTTTACAAGTGGTCTTAATATTAAACATGAAAATTCATAGATGTGAAACCATGTTTAAACATTTCTCAAAAAAGCATGTATTTTTATGTTTGAGGTTTCATTTTAACATTTATGATATTCTTTTTATAATTGAAATGCTGAAGTGAATTTATGGAGCTATATATTCTTTTCTTGTAGAAAAGTACTTTTCAAACTTCTGACATACATTTTACATGTGCTGTTTCATAGCTGTGAAACCATGTTTAAAAATTTCTACAAAAAAAAGCATTCATTTTTATGTTTGTTATTTCATTTTACCATTTATATTTTACTTTTTAAAATTGAAATCTGGATGTTAATTTCAGGATCTACATTTTATTTGCTTGTAGAATAGTACTTTTCAACCTCTCACAAACGTTTTACATGTACTGTTTATATATTCACAGGGAAGTTCATAGTTGAGAAAACTATGTTTAATCTTTTCCTAAAATGCATTCATTTCAACGTGTTAACATTCATTTTAGCAGTAATTTTACTTTTTTAAAAAGAAATTTAAGCACGTATTTCTTTCTATACATTTTGTTTTCTGGCTGTAAACTATATTTTTATACTATGCTTAAAATTTTAAAAAGGCTATTAATACTGAAACATGCAAATTCGTAGATGTGAAACAAAGTTTAAACATTTCTCAAAAAAGCATATATTTTTATGTTTGTAGTTTCATTTTTACATTTCTGTTATTCTTTTTAAAATTGAAATGCAAAAGTGCATTTATGGAGCTATATATTCTTTTCTTGTAGAAAAGGACTTTTAAAACCTATGACATACATTTTACATGTGCTGTTTCATAGATGTGAAACCATGTTTAAACATTTCTCAAAAAAGCATTTATTTTTATGTTTGTTATTTCATTTTACCATTTATATTTTTCTTTTTAAATTTGAAATCTGGATGTGAATTTCCAGATTTTCATTTTATTTGCTTGCAGGAAAGTACTTTTCCACCTCTCACAAACATTTTACAGGTACTGTTCATATATTCACAAGGAAGTTCATTGATGAGAAAATTATGTTTAATCTTTTCATAAAATGCATTTATTTCAACGTAAGAACATTCATTTTAGCAGTTATTTTTACTTCTTTAAAATGAAATTTAAGCACGTATTTCTTTCTCTACATTTTGTTTTCTGGTTGTAAACTATATTTTTAAACATTGCTTAAAATTTTAAACAGGCTATTAATACTGAAACATAAAAAGTCATGGATGTGAAACACAGTTTAAACATTTCTCAAAAGAGTATGTATTTTTATGTTTGTAGTTTCATTATAACATTTCTGTTTTTCTTTTTAAAATTGAAATGCAGAAGTGAATTTATGGATCTATATTTTCTTTTCTGTAGAAATGTACTATAAATACCTCTGACAAATATTTTACATGTGCTGTTAAACTATTTACAATGTACTTCATAGCTGAGAAAACATGTTTAATATTTTGCTAAAAACATTTATTTCAATGTTTGCAGCTTGATATTAGCAGTTATTTATACGTTTTGACATTGAAATTTAAATGCGAATTTCTTTATCTACGATTTGATTTATGCTTCTAAAAGACATTTTACAACTTCTTTAAACTTTTTACAAGTGGTCTTAATATTTAAACATGAAAATTCATAGATGTGAAACCATGTTGAAACATTTCTCAAAAAAGCATCTATTTTTATGATTGATGTTTCATTTTAACATTTATGATATTCTTTTTAAAATTGAAATGCAGAAGTGAATTTATGGATCTATATGTTCTTTTCTTATAGAAAAGTACATTGAAAACCTCTGACAAACATTTTACATGTGCTGTTTCATCGATGTGAAACCATGTTTAAACACTTTTCAAAAAAACATTTATTTTTAGGTTTGTAATTTCATTTTACCATTTCTTTTCATAATTGAAATCTGGACGTGAATTTCCAGTTCTCCATTTTATTTGCTGGTAGAAAAGTAATTTCACACCTCTGACTAACGTTTTACATATACTGTTTATATATTCACAAGGAAGTTCATAGTTGAGAAAACTATGTTTAATCTTTTCCTATAATGGATTTATTTCAATGTGTGAACGTTCATTTTAGCAGTTATTTTTACTTTCTTAAAATGAAATTTAAGCACGTCTTTCTTTCTCTACATATTGTTTTCTGGTTGTAAACTACGTTTTTATACTTTATTAAAAGTTTTACAAAGGCTTTTAATACTGAAACATGAAAATTCATACATGTGAACCAAAGTTTAAACATTTCTCAAATAAATCTTGTTTTATAATGTTTGTAGTTTAGTTTTAACATTTACCTTATTCTTTTAATAATTGAAATGCAGAAGTGAATTTATGGATCTACATTTACTTTTCTTGTAGAAAATACTTTTGAAACCTCTGACAAACATTTTACATGTGCTGTTTCATAGATGTGAAACCATGTTTAAACATTTCTCAAAAAAGCATTTATTTTTAGGTTTGTAATTTCATTTTACCATTTCTTTTCATAATTGAAATCTGGACGTGAATTTCCAGTTCTCCATTTTATTTGCTGGTAGAAAAGTAATTTCACACCTCTGACAAACGTTTTACATATACTGTTTATATATTCACAAGGAAGTTTATAGTTGAGGAAACTATGTTTAATCTTTTCCTATAATGGATTTATTTCAATGTGTGAACGTTCATTTCAGCAGTTATTTTTACTTTTTTAAAATGAAATTTAAGTACGTATTTCTTTCTCTACATTTTGTTTTCTCGTTGTAAACTATATTTTTAAACTTTGCTTAATTTCTCAAAAAAGCATGTATTTTTATGTTTGAGGTTTCATTTTAACATTTATGATATTTTTTTTAAAACTGAAACGCAGAAGTGAATTTATGGATCTATATTTTCTTTTCTTGTAGAAAAGTACTTTTAAATCCTCTGACAAACATTTTACATGTGCTGTTTCATAGATGTGAAACCATGTTTAAACATTTCTAAAAAAAAGCATTCATTTTTATGTTTGTTATTTCATTTTACCATTTATATTTTGCTTTTTAAAATTGAAATCTGGATGTTAATTTCCAGATCTACATTTTATTTGCTTGTAGAAAAGCACTTTTCAACCTCTCTCAAACGTTTTACATTTACTGTTTATATATTCACAAGGAAGTTCATAGTTGAGAAAACTATGTTTAATCTTTTCCTATAATGGACTTATTTCAATGTGTGAACGTTCATTTTAGCAGTTATTTTTACTTTCTTAAAATGAAATTTAAGCACGTCTTTCTTTCTCTACATTTTGTTTTCTGGTTGTAAACTACGTTTTTATACTTTATTAAAAGTTTTACAAAGGCTATTAATACTGAAACATGAAAATTCATACATGTGAACCAAAGTTTAAACATTTCTCAAATAAATCTTGTTTTATAATGTTTGTAGTTTAATTTTAACATTTACCTTATTCTTTTAATAATTGAAATGCAGAAGTGAATTTATGGATCTACATTTACTTTTCTTGTAGAAAATACTTTTTAAACCTCTGACAAACATTTTAAATGTGCTGTTTCATAGATGTGAAACCATGTTTAAACATTTCTCAAAAAAGCATTTATTTTTAGGTTTGTAATTTCATTTTACCATTTCTTTTCATAATTGAAATCTGGATGTGAATTTCCAGTTCTCCATTTTATTTGCTGGTAGAAAAGTAATTTCACACCTCTGACAAACGTTTTACATATACTGTTTATATATTCACAAGGAAGTTCATAGTTGAGAAAACTATGTTTAATCTTTTCCTATAATGGATTTATTTCAATGTGTGAACGTTCATTTCAGCAGTTATTTTTACTTTTTTAAAATGAAATTTAAGCACGTATTTCTTTCTCTACATTTTGTTTTCTCGTTGTAAACTATATTTTTAAACTTTGCTTAATTTCTCAAAAAAGCATGTATTTTTATGTTTGAGGTTTCATTTTAACATTTATATTTTGCTTTTTAAAGTCGAAATCTGGATGTAAATTTCCAGATCTACATTTTATTTGATTGTAGAAAAGTACTTTTCCACCTCTCACAAACGTTTTACATATATTGTTTATATATTCACAAGGAAGTTTATTGATGAGAAAACTATGTTTATTCTTTTCATAAAATGCATTTATTTCAATGTGTGAACATTCATTTGAGCAGTTATATTTAGTTTTTTAAAATGAAATTTAAGCACGTATTTCTTTCTCTACATTTTGTTTTCTGGTTTTCAACTATATATTTAAACTTTGCTTAATTCCTAAAAAAAATCATGTATTTTTATGTTTGAGGTTTCATTTTAACATTTATGATATTCTTTTTAAAATTGAAATGCAGAAGTGAATTTATGGATCTATATATTTTTTCTTGTAGAAAAGTACTTTTAAATCATCTGACAAACATTTTACATGTGCAGTTTCATAGATGTGAAACCATGTTTAAACATTTCTAAAAAAAGCATTCATTTTTATGTTTGTTATTTCATTTTTCCATTAATATTTTGCTTTTTAAAATTGAAATCTGGATGTGAATTTCCAGATCTACATTTTATTTCATTGTAGAAAAGTAATTTTCAACCTCTCTCAAACGTTTTACATGTACTGTTTATATATTCACAAGGAAGTTCATAGATGAGAAAACTATGTTTAATCTTTTCCTAAAATGCATTTATTTCAATGTGTGAACATTCATTTTAGCAGTTATTTTTACCTTTTTAAAATGAAATTTAAGCACTTATTTCATTCTCTACATTTTGTTTTCTGGTTTTAAACTATATTTTTAAACTTTGCTTAAAATTTTAAAAAGGCTATTAATACTGAAACATAAAAATTCATAGATGTCAAACACAGTTTAAAATTTCTCAAAATAGCATGTATTTTTTTATGTTTGTACTTTCTTTTTAACATTTCTGTTATTCTTTTTAAAATTAAAATGCAGAAGTGAATTTATGGACCTATATTTTCTTTTCTTATAGAAAAGTACTTTTAAAACCTCTGACAAATATTTTACATGTGCTGTTAAACTATTTACAATATACTTCATAGCTGATAAAACTGTTTAAACTTTTGCTAAAAGCATTTATTTGAATGTTTGCAGCTTGATATTAGCAGTTATTTATATGTTTTGACATTGAAATTTAAATGTGAATTTCTTTATCTAAGGTTTGCTTTCTGCTTGTAAAGTAAATTATACAACTTCTTTAAACTTTTTACAAGTGGTCTTAATATTTAAACATGAAAATTCATAGATGTGAAACAATGATTAAACATTTCTCAAAAAAGCATATATTTTTATGTTTGAGGTTTCGTTTTAACATTTATGATATTCTTTTTAAAATTGAAATGGAGAAGTGATTTTATGGATCTATATTTTCTTTTCTTGTAGAAAAGTTCTTTTGAAAACTCTGACAAATATTTTACACGTGCTGTTTGATAGATGTAAAACCAAATTTAAACATTTCTCAGAAAAGCATTTATTTTTATGTTTGTTATTTCATTTTACCATTTATATTTTGCTTTTTAAAGTCGAAATCTGGATGTAAATTTCCTGATCTACATTTTATTTGATTGCATAAAAGTACTTTTCCACCTCTCACAAACGTTTTACATATACTGTTTATATATTGACAAGGAAGTTCATTGATGAGAAAACTATGTTTAATCTTTTCATAAAATGCATTTATTTCAATGTGTGAACATTCATTTGAGCATTTATATGTAGTTTTTTAAAATGAAATTTAAGCACGTATTTCTTTCTCTACATTTTGTTTTCTAGTTTTAAACTTTATTTTTAAACTTTGCTTAATTTCTTAAAAAAGCATGTATTTTTATGTTTGAGGTTTCATTTTAACATTTATGATATTCTTCTTAAAATTGAAATGCAGAAGTGAATTTATGGATCTATATATTTTTTCTTGTAGAAAAGTACTTTTAAATCCTCTGACAAACATTTTACTTGTGCTGTTTCACAAACACAATTTAAATAGTGGGGAGGAAATGTTACGGCCAAAAGCACAGATACAGTTTACAAAGGAGTGAGGGGAATGTTAGGGGACGAAAATGGAAATATAACGGGAATAAAACACAAACACAATTTAAATAGGGGGGAGGAAATGTTATGGAAATAAAACACAGATACAGTTTACAAAGGAGTGAGGAGAAAGTTACCGGGAATAGAAAATACCCAAAATTTATAAAGGAGAGAGAAGAACATTATCTGAATAAAACACAGATACTATTTATTAAAACGTGAGGGAAATATTACGGGAATAAAACTCAGACACAATTTAAATAGGGGGGGTGTAAATGTTATGGGAATAAAACACAGATACAGTTTACAAAGGAGTGAT
Organism: Narcine bancroftii; assembly: GCF_036971445.1. Classification (NCBI taxonomy): domain Eukaryota; kingdom Metazoa; phylum Chordata; class Chondrichthyes; order Torpediniformes; family Narcinidae; genus Narcine; species Narcine bancroftii. The sequence continues at coordinate 1,535,112 of NW_027211800.1, read as the reverse complement.
GGGAAAGTTACGGGAATAAAAAGGAAATATTACGGGAATAAAACACAGACACAATTTAAACAGGGGGGATGAAATGTTGCGGAATAAAACACAGATACAGTTTACAAAGGAGTGAGGGGAAAGTTACGGGAATAAAAAGGAAACATTACGGGAATAAAACACAGTCACAATTTAAATAGGGTGAGGAAATGTTACGGGAATAAAACACCGATACAGTTTACAAATGAGTGAGGGTAAAGTTACGGGAATAAAACGGAATTATTACGGGAATAAAAGACAGACATAATTTAAATAGGGGGAGGAAATGTAACGGGAATAAAACACAGATACATTTTTCAAAGGAGTGAGGGGAAAGTTACGGGAATAGAAAATACCCAAAATTTATAAAGGAGCGAGTAGAACATTATCTGAATAAAACACAGATACTATTTATTAAAACGTGAGGGAAATATTACGGGAATAAAACTCAGACACAATTTGAATGGGGGGAGGAAATTTTACGGGAATAAAACACAGATACAGTTTACAAAGGAGTGAGGGGAAAGTTAGGCGTATAAAACGGAAATATAACGGGAATAAAACACAAACACAATTTAAATACGGGGGAGGAAGTGTTACGGGAATAAAACACAGATACAGTTTACAAAGCAGTGAGGAGAAAGTTACCGGGAATAGAAAATACCCAAAATTTATAAAGGAGCGAGTACAACATTATCTGAATAAAACACAGATACTATTTATTAAAACGTGAGGGAAATATTACGGGAATAAAACTCAGACACAATTTGAATGGGGGGAGGAAATTTTACGGGAATAAAACACAGATACAGTTTACAAAGGAGTGAGGGGAAAGTTACGGGAATAAAAAGGAAATATTACAGGAATAAAACACAGTCACAATTTAAATAGGGTGAGGAAATGTTACGGGAATAAAACACCGATACAGTTTACAAATGAGTGAGGGTAAAATTACGGGAATAAAAAGGAATTATTACCGGAATAAAACACAGACACAATTTAAATAGGGGGAGCAACTCTTACGGGAATAAAACACAGATACAGTTTACAAAGGAGTGAGGGGAAACTTACGGGAATAGAAAATACCCAAAATTTATAAAGGAGCGAGTAGAACATTATCTGAATAAAACACAGATACTATTTATTAAAACGCGAGGGAAATATTACGGGAATAAAACTCAGACACAATTTAAATAGGGGGGGTGTAAATGTTATGGGAATAAAACACAGATACAGTTTACAAAGGAGTGATGGGAAAGTTACGGGAATAAAAAGGAAATATTACGGAAAATAAACACAGACACAATTTAAATAGGGGGAGGAAATGTTACGGGAATAAAACACAGATACAGTTTACAAAGGAGTGAGGGGAGAGTTACGTGAATAGAAAATACCCAAAATTTATAAAGGAGCGAGTAGAACATTATCTGAATAAAACACAGATACTATTTATTAAAACGTGCGGGAAATATTACGGGAATAAAACTCAGACACAATTTAAATAGGGGGGTGGAAATGTTACGAGAATAAAACACTGATACAGTTTACAAAGGAGTGAGGGGAAAGTTACGGGAAAAAAAGGAAATATTACGGGAAAAAACACAGACACAATCTAAATAGGGGGAGGAAAGGTTACGGGAATAAAACACAGATACAGTTTACAAACGAGTGAGGGGAAAGTTAGGGGAATAAAACGGAAATATTACGGGAATAAAACACAGACACAATTTAAATAGGGGGAGGAAATGTTACGATAATAAAACACAGATACAGTTAACAAAGGAGTGAGGGGTAAGTTACGGGAATAAAAAGGAAATATTACGGGAATAAAACACAGACACAATTTATAAAGGGGGGAGGAAATGTTACGGGGATAAAACACAGATACAGTTTACAAAGGAATGAGGGGAAAGTTACAGGAATAAAAATTACCCAAAATTTATAAAGGCTTGAGGGAAATATTACCGGAATAAACCACAGACACAATTTATAAAGGAAAATGGAAAAGTTACGCGAATAAAACACACATACAATTTATAAAAAGCAAGGATAAATTTAGAGGAATAAAACGCAGACACAATTTAAAAAGGGCGGAGGAAATGTTATGGACATAAAACACAGATACAGTTTACAAAGCAGTGAGGGGAAAGTTAGGGGAATAAAACGGAAATATTACGGGAATAAAACACAATTTAAACAGGGGGGTGGAAATGTTACTGGAATAAAACAAATACAGTTTACAAAGGAGTGAGGTGAATGTTACGGGAATAGAAAACACCCAAAATTTATAAAGGAGCGTGTAGAACATTATCGGAATAAAACACAGATACTATTTATTAAAACGTGAGGGAAATATTACGGAAATAAAATTCAGACACAATTTAAATAGGTGGGAGGAAATGTTACGTGAATAAAACACAGATACAGTTTACAAAGGAGTGAGGGGAAAGTTACGGGAATAAAAAGGAAATATTACGGGAATAAAACACAGACACAATTTAAACAGGGCGGAGGAAATGTTGTGGATTAAAACACAGATACAGTTTACAAAGGAGTGAGGGGAAAGTTAGGGGTATAAAACGGAAATATAACGGGAATAAAACACAAACACAATTTAAATAGGGGTGAGGAAATGTTACGGGAATAAAACACAGATACAGTTTACAAAGGAGTGAGGAGAAAGTTACCGGGAATAGAAAATATCCAAAATTTATAAAGGAGCGAGTAGAACATTATCTGAATAAGACACAGATACTATTTATTAAAACGTGAGGGAAATATTACGGGAATTAAACTCAGACACAATTTGAATGGGGGGAGGAAATTTTACGGGAAAAAAAACACAGATACAGTTTACAAAGGAGTGATGGGAAAGTTACGGGAATAAAAAGGAAATATTACGGGAATAAAACACAGACACAATTTAAACAGGGGGGAGGAAATGTTGCAGAATAAAACACAGATACAGTTTACAAAGGAGTGTGGAGAAAGTTAGGGGAATAAAAAGGAAATATTACGGGAATAAAACACAGACACAATTTAAACAGGGGGGTGGAAACGTTACGGGAATAAAACAGATACAGTTTACAAAGGAGAAAGGGGAATGTTACGGGAGTAGAAAATACACAAAATTTATAAAGGAGCGTTTAGAACATTATCTGAATAAAACACAGATACTATTTATTAAAACGTGAGGGAAATATTACGGGAATAAAACACAGACACAATTTAAACAGGGGGGATGAAATGTTGCGGAATAAAACACAGATACAGTTTACAAAGGAGTGAGGGGAAAGTTACGGGAATAAAAAGGAAATGTTACGGGAATAAAACACCGATACAGTTTACAAATAAGTGAGGGTAAAGTTACGGGAATAAAACGGAATTATTACGGGAATAAAACACAGACACAATTTAAATAGGGGGAGCAACTGTTACGGGAATAAAACACAGATACAGTTTACAAAGGAGTGAGGGGAAACTTACGGGAATAGAAAATACCCAAAATTCATAAAGGAGCGAGTAGAACATTATCTGAATAAAACACAGATACTATTTATTAAAACGTAAGGGAAATATTACGTGAATAAAACTCAGACACAATTTAAATAGGGGGGTGGAAATGTTATGGGAATAAAACACAGATACAGTTTACAAAGGAGTGATGGGAAAGTTACGGGAGTAAAAAGGAAATATTACGGGAATAAAACACAGACACAATTTAAACAGGGGGGATGAAATGTTGTGGAATAAAACACAGATACAGTTTACAAAGGAGTGAGGGGAAAGTTACGGGAATAAAAAGGAAATATTACGGGAATAAAACACAGACACAATTTAAACAGGGGGCTGAAATGTTGCGGAATAAAACACAGATACAGTTTACAAAGGAGTGAGGGGAAAGTTACGGGAATAAAAAGGAAATATTACGGGAATAAAACACAGTCACAATTTAAATAGGGTGAGGAAATGTTACGGGAATAAAACACCGATACAGTTTCCAAATGAGTGAGGGTAAAGTTACGGGAATAAAACGGAATTATTACGGGAATAAAACACAGACACAATTTAAATAGGGGGAGCAACTGTTACGGGAATAAAACACAGATACAGTTTACAAAGGAGTGAGGGGAGAGTTACGGGAATAGAAAATACCTAAAATTTATAAAGGAGCGAGTAGAACATTATCTGAATAAAACACAGATACTATTTATTAAAACGTGAGGGAAATATTACGGGAATAAAACACAGACACAATTTAAACAGGGGGGATGAAATGTTGCGGAATAAAACACAGATACAGTTTACAAAGGAGTGAGGGGAAAGTTACGGGAATAAAAAGGAAATATTACGGGAATAAAACACAGTCACAATTTAAATAGGGTGAGGAAATGTTACGGGAATAAAACACCGATACAGTTTACAAATGAGTGAGGGTAAAGTTACGGGAATAAAACGGAATTATTACGGGAATAAAAGACAGACATAATTTAAATAGGGGGAGGAAATGTAAGGGGAAAAAAACACAGATACATTTTTCAAAGGAGTGAGGGGAAAGTTACGGGAATAGAAAATACCCAAAATTTATAAAGGAGCGAGTAGAACATTATCTGAATAAAACACAGATACTATTTATTAAAACGTGAGGGAAATATTACGGGAATAAAACTCAGACACAATTTAAATAGGGGGGAGGAAATGTTACGGGAATAAAACACAGATACAGTTTACAAAGGAGTGAGGGGAAAGTTACGGGAATAAAAAGGAAATATTACGGGAATAAAACACAGACACAATTTAAACAGGGGGGTGGAAATGTTACTGGAATAAAACAAATACAGTTTACAAAAGAGTGAGGTGAATATTACGGGAATAGAAAATACCCAAAATTTATAAAGGAGCGAGTACAACATTATCTGAATAAAACACAGATACTATTTATTAAAACGTGAGGGAAATATTACGGGAATAAAACTCAGACACAATTTGAATGGGGGGAGGAAATTTTACGGGAATAAAACACAGATACAGTTTACAAAGGAGTGAGGGGAAAGTTACGGGAATAAAAAGGAAATATTACAGGAATAAAACACAGTCACAATTTAAATAGGGTGAGGAAATGTTACGGGAATAAAACACCGATACAGTTTACAAATGAGTGAGGGTAAAATTACGGGAATAAAAAGGAATTATTACCGGAATAAAACACAGACACAATTTAAATAGGGGGAGCAACTCTTACGGGAATAAAACACAGATACAGTTTACAAAGGAGTGAGGGGAAACTTACGGGAATAGAAAATACCCAAAATTTATAAAGGAGCGAGTAGAACATTATCTGAATAAAACACAGATACTATTTATTAAAACGCGAGGGAAATATTACGGGAATAAAACTCAGACACAATTTAAATAGGGGGGGTGTAAATGTTATGGGAATAAAACACAGATACAGTTTACAAAGGAGTGATGGGAAAGTTACGGGAATAAAAAGGAAATATTACGGAAAATAAACACAGACACAATTTAAATAGGGGGAGGAAATGTTACGGGAATAAAACACAGATACAGTTTACAAAGGAGTGAGGGGAGAGTTACGGGAATAGAAAATACCCAAAATTTATAAAGGAGCGAGTAGAACATTATCTGAATAAAACACAGATACTATTTATTAAAACGTGCGGGAAATATTACGGGAATAAAACTCAGACACAATTTAAATAGGGGGGTGGAAATGTTACGAGAATAAAACACTGATACAGTTTACAAAGGAGTGAGGGGAAAGTTACGGGAAAAAAAGGAAATATTACGGGAAAAAACACAGACACAATCTAAATAGGGGGAGGAAAGGTTACGGGAATAAAACACAGATACAGTTTACAAACGAGTGAGGGGAAAGTTAGGGGAATAAAACGGAAATATTACGGGAATAAAACACAGACACAATTTAAATAGGGGGAGGAAATGTTACGATAATAAAACACAGATACAGTTAACAAAGGAGTGAGGGGTAAGTTACGGGAATAAAAAGGAAATATTACGGGAATAAAACACAGACACAATTTATAAAGGGGGGAGGAAATGTTACGGGGATAAAACACAGATACAGTTTACAAAGGAATGAGGGGAAAGTTACAGGAATAAAAATTACCCAAAATTTATAAAGGCTTGAGGGAAATATTACCGGAATAAACCACAGACACAATTTATAAAGGAAAATGGAAAAGTTACGCGAATAAAACACACATACAATTTATAAAAAGCAAGGATAAATTTAGAGGAATAAAACGCAGACACAATTTAAAAAGGGCGGAGGAAATGTTATGGACATAAAACACAGATACAGTCTACAAAGCAGTGAGGGGAAAGTTAGGGGAATAAAACGGAAATATTACGGGAATAAAACACAATTTAAACAGGGGGGTGGAAATGTTACTGGAATAAAACAAATACAGTTTACAAAGGAGTGAGGTGAATGTTACGGGAATAGAAAACACCCAAAATTTATAAAGGAGCGTGTAGAACATTATCGGAATAAAACACAGATACTATTTATTAAAACGTGAGGGAAATATTACGGAAATAAAATTCAGACACAATTTAAATAGGTGGGAGGAAATGTTACGTGAATAAAACACAGATACAGTTTACAAAGGAGTGAGGGGAAAGTTACGGGAATAAAAAGGAAATATTACGGGAATAAAACACAGACACAATTTAAACAGGGCGGAGGAAATGTTGTGGATTAAAACACAGATACAGTTTACAAAGGAGTGAGGGGAAAGTTAGGGGTATAAAACGGAAATATAACGGGAATAAAACACAAACACAATTTAAATAGGGGTGAGGAAATGTTACGGGAATAAAACACAGATACAGTTTACAAAGGAGTGAGGAGAAAGTTACCGGGAATAGAAAATATCCAAAATTTATAAAGGAGCGAGTAGAACATTATCTGAATAAGACACAGATACTATTTATTAAAACGTGAGGGAAATATTACGGGAATTAAACTCAGACACAATTTGAATGGGGGGAGGAAATTTTACGGGAAAAAAAACACAGATACAGTTTACAAAGGAGTGATGGGAAAGTTACGGGAATAAAAAGGAAATATTACGGGAATAAAACACAGACACAATTTAAACAGGGCGGAGGAAATGTTGCAGAATAAAACACAGATACAGTTTACAAAGGAGTGTGGAGAAAGTTAGGGGAATAAAAAGGAAATATTACGGGAATAAAACACAGACACAATTTAAACAGGGGGGTGGAAACGTTACGGGAATAAAACAGATACAGTTTACAAAGGAGAAAGGGGAATGTTACGGGAGTAGAAAATACCCAAAATTTATAAAGGAGCGTTTAGAACATTATCTGAATAAAACACAGATACTATTTATTAAAACGTGAGGGAAATATTACGGGAATAAAACACAGACACAATTTAAACAGGGGGGATGAAATGTTGCGGAATAAAACACAGATACAGTTTACAAAGGAGTGAGGGGAAAGTTACGGGAATAAAAAGGAAATGTTACGGGAATAAAACACCGATACAGTTTACAAATAAGTGAGGGTAAAGTTACGGGAATAAAACGGAATTATTACGGGAATAAAACACAGACACAATTTAAATAGGGGGAGCAACTGTTACGGGAATAAAACACAGATACAGTTTACAAAGGAGTGAGGGGAAACTTACGGGAATAGAAAATACCCAAAATTCATAAAGGAGCGAGTAGAACATTATCTGAATAAAACACAGATACTATTTATTAAAACGTAAGGGAAATATTACGTGAATAAAACTCAGACACAATTTAAATAGGGGGGTGGAAATGTTATGGGAATAAAACACAGATACAGTTTACAAAGGAGTGATGGGAAAGTTACGGGAGTAAAAAGGAAATATTACGGGAATAAAACACAGACACAATTTAAACAGGGGGGATGAAATGTTGTGGAATAAAACACAGATACAGTTTACAAAGGAGTGAGGGGAAAGTTACGGGAATAAAAAGGAAATATTACGGGAATAAAACACAGACACAATTTAAACAGGGGGCTGAAATGTTGCGGAATAAAACACAGATACAGTTTACAAAGGAGTGAGGGGAAAGTTACGGGAATAAAAAGGAAATATTACGGGAATAAAACACAGTCACAATTTAAATAGGGTGAGGAAATGTTACGGGAATAAAACACCGATACAGTTTCCAAATGAGTGAGGGTAAAGTTACGGGAATAAAACGGAATTATTACGGGAATAAAACACAGACACAATTTAAATAGGGGGAGCAACTGTTACGGGAATAAAACACAGATACAGTTTACAAAGGAGTGAGGGGAGAGTTACGGGAATAGAAAATACCTAAAATTTATAAAGGAGCGAGTAGAACATTATCTGAATAAAACACAGATACTATTTATTAAAACGTGAGGGAAATATTACGGGAATAAAACACAGACACAATTTAAACAGGGGGGATGAAATGTTGCGGAATAAAACACAGATACAGTTTACAAAGGAGTGAGGGGAAAGTTACGGGAATAAAAAGGAAATATTACGGGAATAAAACACAGTCACAATTTAAATAGGGTGAGGAAATGTTACGGGAATAAAACACCGATACAGTTTACAAATGAGTGAGGGTAAAGTTACGGGAATAAAACGGAATTATTACGGGAATAAAAGACAGACATAATTTAAATAGGGGGAGGAAATGTAAGGGGAAAAAAACACAGATACATTTTTCAAAGGAGTGAGGGGAAAGTTACGGGAATAGAAAATACCCAAAATTTATAAAGGAGCGAGTAGAACATTATCTGAATAAAACACAGATACTATTTATTAAAACGTGAGGGAAATATTACGGGAATAAAACTCAGACACAATTTAAATAGGGGGGAGGAAATGTTACGGGAATAAAACACAGATACAGTTTACAAAGGAGTGAGGGGAAAGTTACGGGAATAAAAAGGAAATATTACGGGAATAAAACACAGACACAATTTAAACAGGGGGGTGGAAATGTTACTGGAATAAAACAAATACAGTTTACAAAAGAGTGAGGTGAATATTACGGGAATAGAAAACACCCAAAATTTATAAAGGAGCGTGTAGAACATTATCGGAATAAAACACAGATACTATTTATTAAAACGTGAGGGAAATATTACGGGAATAAAACTCAGACACAATTTAAATAGGGGGGAAGAAATGTTACGTGAATAAAACACAGATACAGTTTACAAAGGAGTGAGGGGAAAGTTACGGGAATAAAAAGGAAATATTACGGGAATAAAACACAGACACAATTTAAACAGGGCGGAGGAAATGTTGCGGAATAAAACACAGATACAGTTTACAAAGGAGTGAGGGGAAAGTTAGGCGTATAAAACGGAAATATAACGGGAATAAAACACAAACACAATTTAAATAGGGGGGAGGAAGTGTTACGGGAATAAAACACAGATACAGTTTACAAAGCAGTCAGGAGAAAGTTACCGGGAATAGAAAATACCCAAAATTTATAAAGGAGCGAGTACAACATTATCTGAATAAAACACAGATACTATTTATTAAAACGTGAGGGAAATATTACGGGAATAAAACTCAGACACAATTTGAATGGGGGGAGGAAATTTTACGGGAATAAAACACAGATACAGTTTACAAAGGAGTGAGGGGAAAGTTACGGGAATAAAAAGGAAATATTACGGGAATAAAACACAGACACAATTTAAACAGGGGGCTGAAATGTTGCGGAATAAAACACAGATACAGTTTACAAAGGAGTGAGGGGAAAGTTACGGGAATAAAAAGGAAATATTACGGGAATAAAACACAGTCACAATTTAAATAGGGTGAGGAAATGTTACGGGAATAAAACACCGATACAGTTTACAAATGAGTGAGGGTAAAATTACGGGAATAAAAAGGAATTATTACGGGAATAAAACACAGACACAATTTAAATAGGGGGAGCAACTGTTACGGGAATAAAACACAGATACAGTTTACAAAGGAGTGAGGGGAAACTTACGGGAATAGAAAATACCCAAAATTTATAAAGGAGCGAGTAGAACATTATCTGAATAAAACACAGATACTATTTATTAAAACGCGAGGGAAATATTACGGGAATAAAACTCAGACACAATTTAAATAGGGGGGGTGTAAATGTTATGGGAATAAAACACAGATACAGTTTACAAAGGAGTGATGGGAAAGTTACGGGAATAAAAAGGAAATATTACGGGAATAAAACACAGACACAATTTAAACAGGGGGGATGAAATGTTGCGGAATAAAACACAGATACAGTTTACAAAGGAGTGAGGGGAAAGTTACGGGAATAAAAAGGAAATATTACGGGAATAAAACACAGTCACAATTTAAATAGGGTGAGGAAATGTTACGGGAATAAAACACCGATACAGTTTACAAATGAGTGAGGGTAAAGTTACGGGAATAAAACGGAATTATTACGGGAATAAAAGACAGACATAATTTAAATAGGGGGAGGAAATGTAACGGGAATAAAACACAGATACATTTTTCAAAGGAGTGAGGGGAAAGTTACGGGAATAGAAAATACCCAAAATTTATAAAGGAGCGAGTAGAACATTATCTGAATAAAACACAGATACTATTTATTAAAACGTGAGGGAAATATTACGGGAATAAAACTCAGACACAATTTAAATAGGGGGGGGGAAATGTTACGGGAATAAAACACAGATACAGTTTACAAAGGAGTGAGGGGAAAGTTACGGGAATAAAAAGGAAATATTACGGGAATAAAACACAGACACAATTTAAACAGGGGGGTGGAAATGTTACCGGAATAAAACAAATACAGTTTACAAAAGAGTGAGGTGAATGTTACGGGAATAGAAAACACCCAAAATTTATAAAGGAGCGTGTAGAACATTATCGGAATAAAACACAGATACTATTTATTAAAACGTGAGGGAAATATTACGGGAATAAAACTCAGACACAATTTAAATAGGGGGGAGGAAATGTTACGTGAATAAAACACAGATACAGTTTACAAAGGAGTGAGGAGAAAGTTACGGGAATAAAAAGGAAATATTACGGGAATAAAACACAGACACAATTTAAACAGGGCGGAGGAAATGTTGCGGAATAAAACACAGATACAGTTTACAAAGGAGTGAGGGGAAAGTTAGGCGTATAAAACGGAAATATAACGGGAATAAAACACAAACACAATTTAAATAGGGGGGAGGAAGTGTTACGGGAATAAAACACAGATACAGTTTACAAAGCAGTGAGGAGAAAATTACCGGGAATAGAAAATACCCAAAATTTATAAAGGAGCGAGTACAACATTATCTGAATAAAACACAGATACTATTTATTAAAACGTGAGGGAAATATTACGGGAATAAAACTCAGACACAATTTGAATGGGGGGAGGAAATTTTACGGGAATAAAACACAGATACAGTTTACAAAGGAGTGAGGGGAAAGTTACGGGAATAAAAAGGAAATATTACGGGAATAAAACACAGTCACAATTTAAATAGGGTGAGGAAATGTTACGGGAATAAAACACCGATACAGTTTACAAATGAGTGAGGGTAAAATTACGGGAATAAAAAGGAATTATTACGGGAATAAAACACAGACACAATTTAAATAGGGGGAGCAACTCTTACGGGAATAAAACACAGATACAGTTTACAAAGGAGTGAGGGGAAACTTACGGGAATAGAAAATACCCAAAATTTATAAAGGAGCGAGTAGAACATTATCTGAATAAAACACAGATACTATTTATTAAAACGCGAGGGAAATATTACGGGAATAAAACTCAGACACAATTTAAATAGGGGGGGTGTAAATGTTACGGGAATAAAACACAGATACAGTTTACAAAGGAGTGATGGGAAAGTTACGGGAATAAAAAGGAAATATTACGGAAAATAAACACAGACACAATTTAAATAGGGGGAGGAAATGTTACGGGAATAAAACACAGATACAGTTTACAAAGGAGTGAGGGGAGAGTTACGGGAATAGAAAATACCCAAAATTTATAAAGGAGCGAGTAGAACATTATCTGAATAAAACACAGATACTATTTATTAAAACGTGCGGGAAATATTACGGGAATAAAACTCAGACACAATTTAAATAGGGGGGTGGAAATGTTACGAGAATAAAACACCGATACAGTTTACAAAGGAGTGAGGGGAAAGTTACGGGAAAAAAAGGAAATATTACGGGAAAAAACACAGACACAATCTAAATAGGGGGAGGAAAGGTTACGGGAATAAAACACAGATACAGTTTACAAACGAGTGAGGGGAATGTTAGGGGAATAAAACGGAAATATTACGGGAATAAAACACAGACACAATTTAAATAGGGGGAGGAAATGTTACGATAATAAAACACAGATACAGTTAACAAAGGAGTGAGGGGTAAGTTACGGGAATAAAAATGAAATATTACGTGAATAAAACACAGACACAATTTATAAAGGGGGGAGGAAATGTTACGGGGATAAAACACAGATACAGTTTACAAAGGAATGAGGGGAAAGTTACAGGAATAAAAATTACCCAAAATTTATAAAGGCTTGAGGGAAATATTACCGGAATAAACCACAGACACAATTTATAAAGGAAAATGGAAAAGTTACGCGAATAAAACACACATACAATTTATAAAAAGCAATGATAAATTTAGAGGAATAAAACGCAGACACAATTTAAAAAGGGCGGAGGAAATGTTACGGACATAAAACACAGATACAGTTTACAAAGGAGTGAGGGGAAAGTTACGGGAATAAAAAGGAAATATTACGGGAATAAAACACAGACACAATTTATAAAGTGGGGAGGAAATGTTATGGGAATAAAACACAGATGCAGTTTACAAAGGAGTGAGGGGAAAGTTACGGGAATAAAAAGGAAATATTACGGGAATAAAACACAGACACAATTTAAACAGGGGGGTGGAAATGTTACTGGAATAAAACAAATACAGTTTACAAAGGAGTGAGGTGAATGTTACGGGTATAGAAAACACCCAAAATTTATAAAGGAGCGTGTAGAACATTATCGGAATAAAACACAGATACTATTTATTAAAACGTGAGGGAAATATTACGGGAATAAAATTCAGACACAATTTAAATAGGTGGGAGGAAATGTTACGTGAATAAAACACAGATACAGTTTACAAAGGAGTGAGGGGAAAGTTACGGGAATAAAAAGGAAATATTACGGGAATAAAACACAGACACAATTTAAACAGGGCGGAGGAAATGTTGCGGATTAAAACACAGATACAGTTTACAAAGGAGTGAGGGGAAAGTTAGGGGTATAAAACGGAAATATAACGGGAATAAAACTCAAACACAATTTAAATAGGGGGGAGGACATGTTACGGGAATAAAACACAGATACAGTTTACAAAGGAGTGAGGAGAAATTTACCGGGAATAGAAAATATCCAAAATTTATAAAGGAGCGAGTAGAACATTATCTGAATAAAACACAGATACTATTTATTAAAACGTGAGGGAATTATTACGGGAATAAAACTCAGACACAATTTGAATGGGGGGAGGAAATTTTACGGGAAAAAAAACACAGATACAGTTTACAAAGGAGTGATGGGAAAGTTACGGGAATAAAAAGGAAATATTACGGGAATAAAACACAGACACAATTTAAACAGGGGGGAGGAAATGTTGCAGAATAAAACACAGATACAGTTTACAAAGGAGTGTGGAGAAAGTTAGGGGAATAAAAAGGAAATATTACGGGAATAAAACACAGACACAATTTAAACAGGGGGGTGGAAACGTTACGGGAATAAAACAGATACAGTTTACAAAAGAGTGAGGTTAATATTACGGGAATAGAAAACACCCAAAATTTATAAAGGAGCGTGTAGAACATTATCGGAATAAAACACAGATACTATTTATTAAAACGTGAGGGAAATATTACGGGAATAAAACTCAGACACAATTTAAATAGGGGGGAAGAAATGTTACGCGAATAAAACACAGATACAGTTTACAAAGGAGTGAGGGGAAAGTTACGGGAATAAAAAGGAAATATTACGGGAATAAAACACAGACACAATTTAAACAGTGCGGAGGAAATGTTGCGGAATAAAACACCGATACAGTTTACAAAGGAGTGAGGGGAAAGTTAGGCGTATAAAACGGAAATATAACGGGAATAAAACACAAACACAATTTAAATAGGGGGGAGGAAGTGTTACGGGAATAAAACACAGATACAGTTTACAAAGCAGTCAGGAGAAAGTTACCGGGAATAGAAAATACCCAAAATTTATAAAGGAGCGAGTACAACATTATCTGAATAAAACACAGATACTATTTATTAAAACGTGAGGGAAATATTACGGGAATAAAACTCAGACACAATTTGAATGGGGGGAGGAAATTTTACTGGAAAAAAAACACAGATACAGTTTACAAAGGAGTGAGGGGAAAGTTACGGGAATAAAAAGGAAATATTACGGGAATAAAACACAAACACAATTTAAATAGGGGGGAGGAAATGTTACGGGAATAAAACACAGATACAGTTTACAAAGGAGTGAGGGGAAAGTTACGGGAATAGAAAATACCCAAAATTTATAAAGGAGCGAGTAGAACATTATCTGAATAAAACACAGATACTATTTATTAAAACGTGAGGGAAATATTACGGGAATAAAACTCAGACACAATTTGAATGGGGGGAGGAAATTTTACGGGAAAAAAAAACACAGATACAGTTTACAAAGGAGTGAGGGGAAAGTTACGGGAATAAAAAGGAAATATTACGGGAATAAAACACAAACACAATTTAAATAGGGGGGAGGAAATGTTACGGGAATAAAACACAGATACAGTTTACAAAGGAGTGAGGGGAAAGTTACCGGGAATAGAAAATACCCAAAATTTATAAAGGAGCGAGTAGAACATTATCTGAATAAAACACAGATACTATTTATTAAAACGTGAGGGAAATATTACGGGAATAAAACTCAGACACAATTTAAATAGGGGGGAGGAAATGTTACGGGAATAAAACACAGATACAGTTTACAAAGGAGTGAGGGGAAAGTTACGGGAATAAAAATGAAATATTACGGGAATAAAACACAGACACAATTTAAACAGGGGGGAGGAAATGTTGCGGAATAAAACACCGATACAGTTTACAAAGGAGTGTGGAGAAAGTTAGGGGAATAAAAAGGAAATATTACGGGAATAAAACACAGACACAATTTAAACAGGGTGTTGTTAACGTTACGGGAATAAAGCAGATACAGTTTACAAAGGAGAGAGGGGAATGTTACGGGAATAGAAAATACCCAAAATTTATAAAGGAGCGTTTAGAACATTATCTGAATAAAACACAGATACTATTTATTAAAACGTGAGGGAAATATTACGGGAATAAAACACAAACACAATTTAAATAGGGGGGTGGAAATGTTACGAGAATAAAACACTGATACAGTTTACAAAAGAGTGAGGGGAAAGTTACGGGAAAAAAAAGGAAATATTACGGGAATAAAACCCAAACACAATTTAAATAGGGGGGAGGAAATGTTACGGGAATAAAACACAGATACAGTTTACAAAGGAGTGAGGGGAAAGCTACGGGAATAGAAAATACCCAAAATTTATAAAGGAGTGAGTAGAACATTATCTGAATATAACACAGATACTATTTATTAAAACGTGAGGGAAACATTACGGGAATAAAACTCAGACACAATTTAAATAGGGGGGAGGAAATGTTACGGGAATAAAACACAGATACAGTTTACAAAGGAGTGAGGGGAAAGTTACGGGAATAAAAAGGAAACATTACGGGAATAAAACACAGACACAATTTAAACAGGGGGGAGGAAATGTTGCGGAATAACACACAGATACAGTTTACAAAGGAGTGAGTGGAAAGTTAGGGGAATAAAACGGAAATATTACGGGAATAAAACACAGTCGCAATTTAAATAGGGGGAGGAAATGTTACGGGAATAAAACACAGATACAGTTTACAAAGGAGTGAGGGTAAAGTTACGGGAATAAAACGGAATTATTACGGGAATAAAACACAGACACAATTTAAATAGGGGGAGCAACTGTTACGGGAATAAAACACAGATACAGTTTACAAAGGAGTGAGGGGAAAGTTACGGGAATAGAAAATACCCAAAATTTATAAAGGAGCGAGTAGAACATTATCTGAATAAAACAGAGATACTATTTATTAAAACGCGAGGGAAATATTACGGGAATAAAACTCAGACACAATTTAAATAGGGGGGTGGAAATGTTATTGGAATAAAACACAGATACAGTTTACAAAGGAGTGATGGGAAAGTTACGGGAATAAAAAGGAAATATTACGGGAATAAAACACAGACACAATTTAAACAGGGGGGATGAAAAGTTGCGGAATAAAACACAGATACAGTTTACAAAGGAGTGAGGGGAAAGTTACGGGAATAAAAAGGAAATATTACGGGAATAAAACACGGTCAAAATTTAAATAGGGTGAGGAAATGTTACGGGAATAAAACACCGATACAGCTTACAAATGAGTGAGGGTAAAGTTACGGGAATAGAAAATACCCAAAATTTATAAAGGAGCGAGTAGAACATTATCTGAATAAAACACAGATACTATTTATTAAAACGTGAGGGAAATATTACGGGAATAAAACTCAGACACAATTTGAATGGGGGGAGGAAATTTTACGGGAAAAAAAACACAGATACAGTTTACAAAGGAATGATGGGAAAGTTACGGGAATAAAAAGGAAATATTACGGGAATAAAACACAGACACAATTTAAACAGGGGGGAGGTAATGTTGCAGAATAAAACACAGATACAGTTTACAAAGGTGTGTGGAGAAAGTTAGGGGAATAAAAAGGAAATATTACGGGAATAAAACACAGACACAATTTAAACAGGGGGGTGGAAACGTTACGGGAATAAAACAGATACAGTTTACAAAGGAGAAAGGGGAATGTTACGGGAATAGAAAATACCCAAAATTTATAAAGGAGCGTTTAGAACATTATCTGAATAAAACACAGATACTATTTATTAAAACGTGAGGGAAATATTACGGGAATAAAACACAGACACAATTTAAACAGGGGGGATGAAATGTTGCAGAATAAAGCACAGATACAGTTTACAAAGGAGTGAGGGGAAAGTTACGGGAATAAAAAGGAAATATTACGGGAATAAAACACAGTCACAATTTAAATAGAGTGAGGAAATGTTACGGGAATAAAACACCGAAACAGTTTACAAATGAGTGAGGGTAAAGTTACGGGAATAAAACGGAATTATTACGGGAATAAAACACAGACACAATTTAAATAGGGGGAGCAACTGTTACGGGAATAAAACACAGATACAGTTTACAAAGGAGTGAGGGGAAACTTACGGGAATAGAAAATACCCAAAATTCATAAAGGAGCGAGTAGAACATTATCTGAATAAAACACAGATACTATTTATTAAAACGCGAGGGAAACATTACGGGAATAAAACTCAGACACAATTTAAATAGGGGGGTGGAAATGTTATGGGAATAAAACACAGATACAGTTTACAAAGGAGTGATGGGAAAGTTACGGGAATAAAAAGGAAATATTACGGGAATAAAACACAGACACAATTTAAACAGGGGGGATGAAATGTTGTGGAATAAAACACAGATACAGTTTACAAAGGAGTGAGGGTAAAGTTACGGGAATAAAACGGAATTATTACGGGAATAAAACACAGACACAATTTAAATAGGGGGAGCAACTGTTACGGGAATAAAACACAGATACAGTTTACAAAGGAGTGAGGGGAGAGTTACGGGAATAGAAAATACCCAAAATTTATAAAGGAGCGAGTAGATCATTATCTGATTAAAACACAGATACTATTTATTAAAACGTGAGGGAAATATTACGGGAATAAAACACAGACATTATTTAAACAGGGGGGATGAAATGTTGCGGAATAAAACACAGATACAATTTACAAAGGAGTGATGGGAAAGTTACGGGAATAAAAAGGAAATATTACGGGAATAAAACACAGTCACAATTTAAATAGGGTGAGGAAATGTTACGGGAATAAAACACCGATACAGTTTACAAATGAGTGAGGGTAAAGTTACGGGAATAAAACGGAATTATTACGGGAATAAAAGACAGACATAATTTAAATAGGGGGAGGAAATGTAACGGGAAAAAAACACAGATACATTTTTCAAAGGAGTGAGGGGAAAGTTACGGGAATAGAAAATACCCAAAATTTATAAAGGAGCGAGTAGAACATTATCTGAATAAAACACAGATACTATTTATTAAAACGTGAGGGAAATATTACGGGAATAAAACTCAGACACAATTTAAATAGGGGGGAGGAAATGTTACGGGAATAAAACACAGATACAGTTTACAAAGGAGTGAGGGGAAAGTTACGGGAATAAAAAGGAAATATTACGGGAATAAAACACAGACACAATTTAAACAGGGGGGTGGAAATGTTACTGGAATAAAACAAATACAGTTTACAAAAGAGTGAGGTTAATATTACGGGAATAGAAAACACCCAAAATTTATAAAGGAGCGTGTAGAACATTATCGGAATAAAACACAGATACTATTTATTAAAACGTGAGGGAAATATTACGGGAATAAAACTCAGACACAATTTAAATAGGGGGGAAGAAATGTTACGTGAATAAAACACAGATACAGTTTACAAAGGAGTGAGGGGAAAGTTACGGGAATAAAAAGGAAATATTACGGGAATAAAACACAGACACAATTTAAACAGGGCGGAGGAAATGTTGCGGAATAAAACACAGATACAGTTTACAAAGGAGTGAGGGGAAAGTTAGGCGTATAAAACGGAAATATAACGGGAATAAAACACAAACACAATTTAAATAGGGGGGAGGAAGTGTTACGGGAATAAAACACAGATACAGTTTACAAAGCAGTCAGGAGAAAGTTACCGGGAATAGAAAATACCCAAAATTTATAAAGGAGCGAGTACAACATTATCTGAATAAAACACAGATACTATTTATTAAAACGTGAGGGAAATATTACGGGAATAAAACTCAGACACAATTTGAATGGGGGGATGAAATTTTACGGGAAAAAAAAACACAGATACAGTTTACAAAGGAGTGAGGGGAAAGTTACGGGAATAAAAAGGAAATATTACGGGAATAAAACACAAACACAATTTAAATAGGGGGGAGGAAATGTTACGGGAATAAAACACAGATACAGTTTACAAAGGAGTGAGGGGAAAGTTACCGGGAATAGAAAATACCCAAAATTTATAAAGGAGCGAGTAGAACATTATCTGAATAAAACACAGATACTATTTATTAAAACGTGAGGGAAATATTACGGGAATAAAACTCAGACACAATTTAAATAGGGGGGAGGAAATGTTACGGGAATAAAACACAGATACAGTTTACAAAGGAGTGAGGGGAAAGTTACGGGAATAAAAATGAAATATTACGGGAATAAAACACAGACACAATTTAAACAGGGGGGAGGAAATGTTGCGGAATAAAACACCGATACAGTTTACAAAGGAGTGTGGAGAAAGTTAGGGGAATAAAAAGGAAATATTACGGGAATAAAACACAGACACAATTTAAACAGGGTGGTGTTAACGTTACGGGAATAAAGCAGATACAGTTTACAAAGGAGAGAGGGGAATGTTACGGGAATAGAAAATACCCAAAATTTATAAAGGAGCGTTTAGAACATTATCTGAATAAAACACAGATACTATTTATTAAAACGTGAGGGAAATATTACGGGAATAAAACACAAACACAATTTAAATAGGGGGGTGGAAATGTTACGAGAATAAAACACTGATACAGTTTACAAAAGAGTGAGGGGAAAGTTACGGGAAAAAAAGGAAATATTACGGGAATAAAACCCAAACACAATTTAAATAGGGGGGAGGAAATGTTACGGGAATAAAACACAGATACAGTTTACAAAGGAGTGAGGGGAAAGCTACGGGAATAGAAAATACCCAAAATTTATAAAGGAGCGAGTAGAACATTATCTGAATATAACACAGATACTATTTATTAAAACGTGAGGGAAACATTACGGGAATAAAACTCAGACACAATTTAAATAGGGGGGAGGAAATGTTACGGGAATAAAACACAGATACAGTTTACAAAGGAGTGAGGGGAAAGTTACGGGAATAAAAAGGAAACATTACGGGAATAAAACACAGACACAATTTAAACAGGGGGGAGGAAATGTTGCGGAATAACACACAGATACAGTTTACAAAGGAGTGAGTGGAAAGTTAGGGGAATAAAACGGAAATATTACGGGAATAAAACACAGTCGCAATTTAAATAGGGGGAGGAAATGTTACGGGAATAAAACACAGATACAGTTTACAAAGGAGTGAGGGTAAAGTTACGGGAATAAAACGGAATTATTACGGGAATAAAACACAGACACAATTTAAATAGGGGGAGCAACTGTTACGGGAATAAAACACAGAGACAGTTTACAAAGGAGTGAGGGGAAAGTTACGGGAATAGAAAATACCCAAAATTTATAAAGGAGCGAGTAGAACATTATCTGAATAAAACAGAGATACTATTTATTAAAACGCGAGGGAAATATTACGGGAATAAAACTCAGACACAATTTAAATAGGGGGGTGGAAATGTTATTGGAATAAAACACAGATACAGTTTACAAAGGAGTGATGGGAAAGTTACGGGAATAAAAAGGAAATATTACGGGAATAAAACACAGACACAATTTAAACAGGGGGGATGAAATGTTGCGGAATAAAACACAGATACAGTTTACAAAGGAGTGAGGGGAAGTTACGGGAAAAAAAAGGAAATATTACGGGAATAAAACACGGTCAAAATTTAAATAGGGTGAGGAAATGTTACGGGAATAAAACACCGATACAGCTTACAAATGAGTGAGGGTAAAGTTACGGGAATAGAAAATACCCAAAATTTATAAAGGAGCGAGTAGAACATTATCTGAATAAAACACAGATACTATTTATTAAAACGTGAGGGAAATATTACGGGAATAAAACTCAGACACAATTTGAATGGGGGGAGGAAATTTTACGGGAAAAAAAACACAGATACAGTTTACAAAGGAATGATGGGAAAGTTACGGGAATAAAAAGGAAATATTACGGGAATAAAACACAGACACAATTTAAACAGGGGGTAGGAAATGTTGCAGAATAAAACACAGATACAGTTTACAAAGGAGTGTGGAGAAAGTTAGGGGAATAAAAAGGAAATATTACGGGAATAAAACACAGACACAATTTAAACAAGGGGGTGGAAACGTTACGGGAATAAAACAGATACAGTTTACAAAGGAGAAAGGGGAATGTTACGGGAATAGAAAGTACCCAAAATTTATAAAGGAGCGTTTAGAACATTATCTGAATAAAACACAGATACTATTTATTAAAACGTGAGGGAAATATTACGGGAATAAAACACAGACACAATTTAAACAGGGGGGATGAAATGTTGCAGAATAAAGCACAGATACAGTTTACAAAGGAGTGAGGGGAAAGTTACGGGAATAAAAAGGAAATATTACGGGAATAAAACACAGTCACAATTTAAATAGAGTGAGGAAATGTTACGGGAATAAAACACCGATACAGTTTACAAATGAGTGAGGGTAAAGTTACGGGAATAAAACGGAATTATTACGGGAATAAAACACAGACACAATTTAAATAGGGGGAGCAACTGTTACGGGAATAAAACACAGATACAGTTTACAAAGGAGTGAGGGGAAACTTACGGGAATAGAAAATACCCAAAATTCATAAAGGAGCGAGTAGAACATTATCTGAATAAAACACAGATACTATTTATTAAAACGCGAGGGAAATATTACGGGAATAAAACTCAGACACAATTTAAATAGGGGGGTGGAAATGTTATGGGAATAAAACACAGATACAGTTTACAAAGGAGTGATGGGAAAGTTACGGGAATAAAAAGGAAATATTACGGGAATAAAACACAGACACAATTTAAACAGGGGGGATGAAATGTTGAGGAATAAAACACAGATACAGTTTACAAAGGAGTGAGGGGAAAGTTACGGGAATAAAAAGGAAATATTACGGGAATAAAACACAGTCACAATTTAAATAGGGTGAGGAAATGTTACGGGAATAAAACACCGATACAGTTTACAAATGAGTGAGGGTAAAGTTACGGGAATAAAACGGAATTATTACGGGAATAAAAGACAGACATAATTTAAATAGGGGGAGGAAATGTAACGGGAATAAAACACAGATACATTTTTCAAAGGAGTGAGGGGAAAGTTACGGGAATAGAAAATACCCAAAATTTATAAAGGAGCGAGTAGAACATTATCTGAATAAAACACAGATACTATTTATTAAAACGTGAGGGAAATATTACGGGAATAAAACTCAGACACAATTTAAATAGGGGGGAGGAAATGTTACGTGAATAAAACACAGATACAGTTTACAAAGGAGTGAGGGGAAAGTTACGGGAATAAAAAGGAAATATTACGGGAATAAAACACAGACACAATTTAAACAGGGCGGAGGAAATGTTGCGGAATAAAACACAGATACAGTTTACAAAGGAGTGAGGGGAAAGTTAGGCGTATAAAACGGAAATATAACGGGAATAAAACACAAACACAATTTAAATAGGGGGGAGGAAGTGTTACGGGAATAAAACACAGATACAGTTTACAAAGCAGTGAGGAGAAAGTTACCGGGAATAGAAAATACCCAAAATTTATAAAGGAGCGAGTACAACATTATCTGAATAAAACACAGATACTATATATTAAAACGTGAGGGAAATATTACGGGAATAAAACTCAGACACAATTTGAATGGGGGGAGGAAATTTTACGGGAATAAAACACAGATACAGTTTACAAAGGAGTGAGGGGAAAGTTACGGGAATAAAAAGGAAATATTACGGGAATAAAACACAGTCACAATTTAAATAGGGTGAGGAAATGTTACGGGAATAAAACACCGATACAGTTTACAAATGAGTGAGGGTAAAATTACGGGAATAAAAAGGAATTATTACGGGAATAAAACACAGACACAATTTAAATAGGGGGAGCAACTCTTACGGGAATAAAACACAGATACAGTTTACAAAGGAGTGATGGGAAACTTACGGGAATAGAAAATACCCAAAATTTATAAAGGAGCGAGTAGAACATTATCTGAATAAAACACAGATACAGTTTACAAAGGAGTGTGGAGAAAGTTAGGGGAATAAAAAGGAAATATTACGGGAATAAAACACAGACACAATTTAAACAGGGGGGTGGAAACGTTACGGGAATAAAACAGATACAGTTTACAAAGGAGAAAGGGGAATGTTACGGGAATAGAAAATACCCAAAATTTTTAAAGGAGCGTTTAGAACATTATCTGAATAAAACACAGATACTATTTATTAAAACGTGAGGGAAATATTACGGGAATAAAACACAGACACAATTTAAACAGGGGGGATGAAATGTTGCAGAATAAAGCACAGATACAGTTTACAAAGGAGTGAGGGGAAAGTTACGGGAATAAAAAGGAAATATTACGGGAATAAAACACAGTCACAATTTAAATAGAGTGAGGAAATGTTACGGGAATAAAACACCGATACAGTTTACAAATGAGTGAGGGAAAAGTTACGGGAATAAAACGGAATTATTACGGGAATAAAACACAGACACAATTTAAATAGGGGGAGCAACTGTTACGGGAATAAAACACAGATACAGTTTACAAAGGAGTGAGGGGAAACTTACGGGAATAGAAAATACCCAAAATTCATAAAGGAGCGAGTAGAACATTATCTGAATAAAACACAGATACTATTTATTAAAACGCGAGGGAAATATTACGGGAATAAAACTCAGACACAATTTAAATAGGGGGGTGGAAATGTTATGGGAATAAAACACAGATACAGTTTACAAAGGAGTGTTGGGAAAGTTACGGGAATAAAAAGGAAATATTACGGGAATAAAACACAGACACAATTTAAACAGGGGGGCTGAAATGTTGCGGAATAAAACACAGATACAGTTTACAAAGGAGTGAGGGGAAAGTTACGGGAATAAAAAGGAAATATTACGGGAATAAAACACAGTCACAATTTAAATAGGGTGAGGAAATGTTACGGGAATAAAACACCGATACAGTTTACAAATGAGTGAGGGTAAAGTTACGGGAATAAAACGGAATTATTACGGGAATAAAAGACAGACATAATTTAAATAGGGGGAGGAAATGTAACGGGAATAAAACACAGATACATTTTTCAAAGGAGTGAGGGGAAAGTTACGGGAATAGAAAATACCCAAAATTTATAAAGGAGCGAGTAGAACATTATCTGAATAAAACACAGATACTATTTATTAAAACGTGAGGGAAATATTACGGGAATAAAACTCAGACACAATTTAAATAGGGGGGAGGAAATGTTACGTGAATAAAACACAGATACAGTTTACAAAGGAGTGAGGGGAAAGTTACGGGAATAAAAAGGAAATGTTACGGGAATAAAACACAGACACAATTTAAACAGGGCGGAGGAAATGTTGCGGAATAAAACACAGATACAGTTTACAAAGGAGTGAGGGGAAAGTTAGGCGTATAAAACGGAAATATAACGGGAATAAAACACAAACACAATTTAAATAGGGGGGAGGAAGTGTTACGGGAATAAAACACAGATACAGTTTACAAAGCAGTGAGGAGAAAGTTACCGGGAATAGAAAATACCCAAAATTTATAAAGGAGCGAGTACAACATTATCTGAATAAAACACAGATACTATTTATTAAAACGTGAGGGAAATATTACGGGAATAAAACTCAGACACAATTTGAATGGGGGGAGGAAATTTTACGGGAATAAAACACAGATACAGTTTACAAAGGAGTGAGGGGAAAGTTACGGGAATAAAAAGGAAATATTACGGGAATAAAACACAGTCACAATTTAAATAGGGTGAGGAAATGTTACGGGAATAAAACACCGATACAGTTTACAAATGAGTGAGGGTAAAATTACGGGAATAAAAAGGAATTATTACGGGAATAAAACACAGACACAATTTAAATAGGGGGAGCAACTCTTACGGGAATAAAACACAGATACAGTTTACAAAGGAGTGAGGGGAAACTTACGGGAATAGAAAATACCCAAAATTTATAAAGGAGCGAGTAGAACATTATCTGAATAAAACACAGATACTATTTATTAAAACGCGAGGGAAATATTACGGGAATAAAACTCAGACACAATTTAAATAGGGGGGGTGTAAATGTTATGGGAATAAAACACAGATACAGTTTACAAAGGAGTGATGGGAAAGTTACGGGAATAAAAAGGAAATATTACGGAAAATAAACACAGACACAATTTAAATAGGGGGAGGAAATGTTACGGAAATAAAACACAGATACAGTTTACAAAGGAGTGAGGGGAGAGTTACGGGAATAGAAAATACCCAAAATTTATAAAGGAGCGAGGAGAACATTATCTGAATAAAACACAGATACTATTTATTAAAACGTGCGGGAAATATTACGGGAATAAAACTCAGACACAATTTAAATAGGGGGGTGGAAATGTTACGAGAATAAAACACCGATACAGTTTACAAAGGAGTGAGGGGAAAGTTACGGGAAAAAAAGGAAATATTACGGGAAAAAACACAGACACAATCTAAATAGGGGGAGGAAAGGTTACGGGAATAAAACACAGATACAGTTTTCAAACGAGTGAGGGGAAAGTTAGGGGAATAAAACGGAAATATTACGGGAATAAAACACAGACACAATTTAAATAGGGGGAGGAAATGTTACGATAATAAAACACAGATACAGTTAACAAAGGAGTGAGGGGTAAGTTACGGGAATAAAAAGGAAATATTACGGGAATAAAACACAGACACAATTTATAAAGGGGGGAGGAAATGTTACGGGGATAAAACACAGATACAGTTTACAAAGGAATGAGGGGAAAGTTACAGGAATAAAAATTACCCAAAATTTATAAAGGCTTGAAGGAAATATTACCGGAATAAACCACAGACACAATTTATAAAGGAAAATGGAAAAGTTACGCGAATAAAACACACATACAATTTATAAAAAGCAAGGATAAATTTAGAGGAATAAAACGCAGACACAATTTAAAAAGGGCGGAGGAAATGTTACGGACATAAAACACAGATACAGTTTACAAAGGAGTGAGGGGAAAGTTACGGGAATAAAAAGGAAATATTACGGGAATAAAACACAGACACAATTTATAAAGTGGGGAGGAAATGTTATGGGAATAAAACACAGATGCAGTTTACAAAGGAGTGAGGGGAAAGTTAAGGGAATAAAAAGGAAATATTACGGGAATAAAACACAGACACAATTTAAACAGGGGGGTGGAAATGTTACTGGAATAAAACAAATACAGTTTACAAAGGAGTGAGGTGAATGTTACGGGAATAGAAAACACCCAAAATTTATAAAGGAGCGTGTAGAACATTATCGGAATAAAACACAGATACTATTTATTAAAACGTGAGGGAAATATTACGGGAATAAAATTCAGACACAATTTAAATAGGTGGGAGGAAATGTTTCGTGAATAAAACACAGATACTGTTTACAAAGGAGTGAGGGGAAAGTTACGGGAATAAAAAGGAAATATTACGGGAATAAAACACAGACACAATTTAAACAGGGCGGAGGAAATGTTGCGGATTAAAACACAGATACAGTTTACAAAGGAGTGAGGGGAAAGTTAGGGGAATAAAACGGAAATATTACGGGAATAAAACACAGACACAATTTATAAAGGGGGGAGGAAATGTTACGATAATAAAACACAGATACAGTTAACAAAGGAGTGAGGGGAAATTTACAGGAATAAAAAGGAAATATTACGGGAATAAAACACAGTCACAATTTAAACAGGGGGGTGGAAATGTTACTGGAATAAAACAAATACAGTTTACAAAGGAGTGAGGTGAATGTTACGGGAATAGAAAACACCCAAAATTTATAAAGGAGCGTGTAGAACATTATCGGAATAAAACACAGATACTATTTATTAAAACGTGAGGGAAATATTACGGGAATAAAATTCAGACACAATTTAAATAGGTGGGAGGAAATGTTTCGTGAATAAAACACAGATACAGTTTACAAAGGAGTGAGGGGAAAGTTACGGGAATAAAAAGGAAATATTACGGGAATAAAACACAGACACAATTTAAACAGGGCGGAGGAAATGTGCGGATTAAAACACAGATACAGTTTACAAAGGAGTGAGGGGAAAGTTAGGGGAATAAAACGGAAATATTACGGGAATAAAACACAGACACAATTTATAAAGGGGGGAGGAAATGTTACGGGGATAAAACACAGATACTGTTTACAAAGGAATGAGGGGAAAGTTACAGGAATAAAAATTACCCAAAATTTATAAAGGCTTGAGGGAAATATTACCGGAATAAACCACAGACACAATTTATAAAGAAAATGGAAAAGTTACGCGAATAAAACACACATACAATTTATGAAAAGCAAGGATAAATTTAGAGGAATAAAACGCAGACACAATTTAAAAAGGGCGGAGGAAATGTTACGGACATGAAACACAGATACAGTTTACAAAGGAGTGAGGGGAAAGTTAGGGGAATAAAACGGAAATATTACGGGAATAAAACACAGACACAATTTAAATAGGGGGAGGAAATGTTACGATAATAAAACACAGATACAGTTAACAAAGGAGTGAGGGGTAAGTTACGGGAATAAAAAGGAAATATTACGGGAATAAAACACAGTCACAATTTAAATAGGGTGAGGAAATGTTACGGGAATAAAACACCGATACAGTTTACAAATGAGTGAGGGTAAAGTTACGGGAATAAAACGGAATTATTACAGGAATAAAAGACAGACATAATTTAAATAGGGGGAGGAAATGTAACGGGAATAAAACACAGATACATTTTTCAAAGGAGTGAGGGGAAAGTTACGGGAATAGAAAATACCCAAAATTTATAAAGGAGCGAGTAGAACATTATCTGAATAAAACACAGATACTATTTATTAAAACGTGAGGGAAATATTACGGGAACAAAACTCAGACACAATTTAAATAGGGGGGAGGAAATGTTACGTGAATAAAACACAGATACAGTTTACAAAGGAGTGAGGGGAAAGTTACGGGAATAAAAAGGAAATATTACGGGAATAAAACACAGACACAATTTAAACAGGGGGGTGGAAATGTTACTGGAGTAAAACAAATACAGTTTACAAAAGAGTGAGGTGAATGTTACGGGAATAGAAAACACCCAAAATTTATAAAAGAGCGTGTAGAACATTATCGGAATAAAACACAGATACTATTTATTAAAACGTGAGGGAAATATTACGGGAATAAAACTCAGACACAATTTAAATAGGGGGGAGGAAACGTTACGTGAATAAAACACAGATACAGTTTACAAAGGAGTGAGGGGAAAGTTACGGGAATAAAAATGAAATATTACGGGAATAAAACACAGACACAATTTAAACAGGGGGCTGAAATGTTGCGGAATAAAACACAGATACAGTTTACAAAGGAGAGAGGGGAAAGTTACGGGAATAAAAAGGAAATATTACGGGAATAAAACACAGTCACAATTTAAATAGGGTGAGGAAATGTTACGGGAATAAAACACCGATACAGTTTACAAATGAGTGAGGGTAAAATTACGGGAATAAAAAGGAATTATTACGGGAATAAAACACAGACACAATTTAAATAGGGGGAGCAACTGTTACGGGAATAAAACACAGATACAGTTTACAAAGAAGTGAGGGGAAACTTACGGGAATAGAAAATACCCAAAATTTATAAAGGAGCGAGGAGAACATTATCTGAATAAAACACAGATACTATTTATTAAAACGCGAGGGAAATATTACGGGAATAAAACTCAGACACAATTTAAATAGGGGGGGTGTAAATGTTATGGGAATAAAACACAGATACAGTTTACAAAGGAGTGATGGGAAAGTTACGGGAATAAATAGGAAATATTACGGAAAATAAACACAGACACAATTTAAATAGGGGGAGGAAATGTTACGGGAATAAAACACAGATACAGTTTACAAAGGAGTGAGGGGAGAGTTACGGGAATAGAAAATACCCAAAATTTATAAAGGAGCGAGTAGAACATTATCTGAATAAAACACCGATACTATTTATTAAAACGTGCGGGATATATTACGGGAATAAAACTCAGACACAATTTAAATAGGGGGGTGGAAATGTTACGAGAATAAAACACCGATACAGTTTACAAAGGAGTGAGGGGAAAGTTACGGGAAAAAAAGGAAATATTACGGGAAAAAACACAGACACAATCTAAATTGGGGGAGGAAAGGTTACGGGAATAAAACACAGATACAGTTTACAAACGAGTGAGGGGAAAGTTAGGGGAATAAAACGGAAATATTACGGGAATAAAACACAGACACAATTTAAATAGGGGGAGGAAATGTTACGATAATAAAACACAGATACAGTTAACAAAGGAGTGAGGGGTAAGTTACGGGAATAAAAAGGAAATATTACGGGAATAAAACACAGACACAATTTATAAAGGGGGGAGGAAATGTTACGGGGATAAAACACAGATACAGTTTACAAAGGAATGAGGGGAAAGTTACAGGAATAAAAATTACCCAAAATTTATAAAGGCTTGAGGGAAATATTACCGGAATAAACCACAGACACAATTTATAAAGGAAAATGGAAAAGTTACGCGAATAAAACACACATACAATTTATAAAAAGCAAGGATAAATTTAGAGGAATAAAACGCAGACACAATTTAAAAAGGGCGGAGGAAATGTTACGGACATGAAACACAGATACAGTTTACAAAGGAGTGAGGGGAAAGTTACGGGAATAATAAGGAAATATTACGGGAATAAAACACAGACACAATTTATAAAGTGGGGAGGAAATGTTATGGGAATAAAACACAGATGCAGTTTACAAAGGAGTGAGGGGAAAGTTACGGGAATAAAAAGGAAATATTACGGGAATAAAACACAGACACAATTTAAACAGGGGGGTGGAAATGTTACTGGAATAAAACAAATACAGTTTACAAAGGAGTGAGGTGAATGTTACGGGAATAGAAAACACCCAAAATTTATAAAGGAGCGTGTAGAACATTATCGGAATAAAACACAGATACTATTTATTAAAACGTGAGGGAAATATTAAGGGAATAAAATTCAGACACAATTTAAATAGGTGGGAGGAAATGTTACGTGAATAAAACACAGATACAGTTTACAAAGGAGTGAGGGGAAAGTTACGGGAATAAAAAGGAAATATTACGGGAATAAAACACAGACACAATTTAAACAGGGCGGAGGAAATGTTGCGGAATAAAACACAGATACAGTTTACAAAGGAGTGAGGGGAAAGTTAGGGGTATAAAACGGAAATATAACGGGAATAAAACACAAACACAATTTAAATAGGGGGGTGGAAATGTTACGGGAATAAAACACAGATACAGTTTACAAAGGAGTGAGGAGAAAGTTACCGGGAATAGAAAATATCCAAAATTTATAAAGGAGCGAGTAGAACATTATCTGAATAAAACACAGATACTATTTATTAAAACGTGAGGGAAATATTACGGGAATAAAACTCAGACACAATTTGAATGGGGGGAGGAAATTTTACGGGAAAAAAAACACAGATACAGTTTACAAAGGAGTGATGGGAAATTTACGGGAATAAAAAGGAAATATTACGGGAATAAAACACAGACACAATTTAAACAGGGGGGAGGAAATGTTGCAGAATAAAACACAGATACAGTTTACAAAGGAGTGTGGAGAAAGTTAGGGGAATAAAAAGGAAATATTACGGGAATAAAACACAGACACAATTTAAACAGGGGGGTGGAAACGTTACGGGAATAAAACAGATACAGTTTACAAAGGAGAAAGGGGAATGTTACGGGAATAGAAAATACCCAAAATTTATAAAGGAGCGTTTAGAACATTATCTGAATAAAACACAGATACTATTTATTAAAACGTGAGGGAAATATTACGGGAATAAAACACAGACACAATTTAAACAGGGGGGATGAAATGTTGCGGAATAAAACACAGATACAGTTTACAAAGGAGTGAGGGGAAAGTTACGGGAATAAAAAGGAAATATTACGGGAATAAAACACAGTCACAATTTAAATAGAGTGAGGAAATGTTACGGGAATAAAACACCGATACAGTTTACAAATAAGTGAGGGTAAAGTTACGGGAATAAAACGGAATTATTACGGGAATAAAACACAGACACAATTTAAATAGGGGGAGCAACTGTTACGGGAATAAAACACAGATACAGTTTACAAAGGAGTGAGGGGAAACTTACGGGAATAGAAAATACCCAAAATTCATAAAGGAGCGAGTAGAACATTATCTGAATAAAACACAGATACTATTTATTAAAACGTAAGGGAAATATTACGTGAATAAAACTCAGACACAATTTAAATAGGGGGGTGGAAATGTTATGGGAATAAAACACAGATACAGTTTACAAAGGAGTGATGGGAAAGTTACGGGAGTAAAAAGGAAATATTACGGGAATAAAACACAGACACAATTTAAACAGGGGGGATGAAATGTTGTGGAATAAAACACAGATACAGTTTACAAAGGAGTGAGGGGAAAGTTACGGGAATAAAAAGGAAATATTATGGAAATAAAACAGAGTCACATTTTAAATAGGGGGAGGAAATGTTACGGGAATAAAACACAGATACAGTTTCCAAATGAGGGAGGGTAAAGTTACGGGAATAAAACGGAATTATTACGGGAATAAAACACAGACACAATTTAAATAGGGGGAGCAACTGTTACGGGAATAAAACACAGATACAGTTTACAAAGGAGTGAGGGGAGAGTTACGGGAATAGAAAATACCCAAAATTTATAAAGGAGCGAGTAGAACATTATCTGAATAAAACACAGATACTATTTATTAAAACGTGAGGGAAATATTACGGGAATAAAACACAGACACAATTTAAACAGGGGGGATGAAATGTTGCGGAATAAAACACAGATACAGTTTACAAAGGAGTGATGGGAAAGTTACGGGAATAAAAAGGAAATATTACGGGAATAAAACACAGTCACAATTTAAATAGGGTGAGGAAATGTTACGGGAATAAAACACCGATACAGTTTACAAATGAGTGAGGGTAAAGTTACGGGAATAAAACGGAATTATTACGGGAATAAAAGACAGACATAATTTAAATAGGGGTAGGAAATGTAACGGGAAAAAAACACAGATACATTTTTCAAAGGAGTGAGGGGAAAGTTACGGGAATAGAAAATACCCAAAATTTATAAAGGAGCGAGTAGAACATTATCTGAATAAAACACAGATACTATTTATTAAAACGTGAGGGAAATATTACGGGAATAAAACTCAGACACAATTTAAATAGGGGGGAGGAAATGTTACGGGAATAAAACACAGATACAGTTTACAAAGGAGTGAGGGGAAAGTTACGGGAATAAAAAGGAAATATTACGGGAATAAAACACAGACACAATTTAAACAGGGGGGATGAAATGTTGTGGAATAAAACACAGATACAGTTTACAAAGGAGTGAGGGGAAAGTTACGGGAATAAAAAGGAAATATTATGGAAATAAAACAGAGTCACATTTTAAATAGGGGGAGGAAATGTTACGGGAATAAAACACAGATACAGTTTCCAAATGAGGGAGGGTAAAGTTACGGGAATAAAACGGAATTATTACGGGAATAAAACACAGACACAATTTAAATAGGGGGAGCAACTGTTACGGGAATAAAACACAGATACAGTTTACAAAGGAGTGAGGGGAGAGTTACGGGAATAGAAAATACCCAAAATTTATAAAGGAGCGAGTAGAACATTATCTGAATAAAACACAGATACTATTTATTAAAACGTGAGGGAAATATTACGGGAATAAAACACAGACACAATTTAAACAGGGGGGATGAAATGTTGCGGAATAAAACACAGATACAGTTTACAAAGGAGTGATGGGAAAGTTACGGGAATAAAAAGGAAATATTACGGGAATAAAACACAGTCACAATTTAAATAGGGTGAGGAAATGTTACGGGAATAAAACACCGATACAGTTTACAAATGAGTGAGGGTAAAGTTACGGGAATAAAACGGAATTATTACGGGAATAAAAGACAGACATAATTTAAATAGGGGTAGGAAATGTAACGGGAAAAAAACACAGATACATTTTTCAAAGGAGTGAGGGGAAAGTTACGGGAATAGAAAATACCCAAAATTTATAAAGGAGCGAGTAGAACATTATCTGAATAAAACACAGATACTATTTATTAAAACGTGAGGGAAATATTACGGGAATAAAACTCAGACACAATTTAAATAGGGGGGAGGAAATGTTACGGGAATAAAACACAGATACAGTTTACAAAGGAGTGAGGGGAAAGTTACGGGAATAAAAAGGAAATATTACGGGAATAAAACACAGACACAATTTAAACAGGGGGGTGGAAATGTTACTGGAATAAAACAAATACAGTTTACAAAAGAGTGAGGTGAATATTACGGGAATAGAAAACACCCAAAATTTATAAAGGAGCGTGTAGAACATTATCGGAATAAAACACAGATACTATTTATTAAAACGTGAGGGAAATATTACGGGAATAAAACTCAGACACAATTTAAATAGGGGGGAAGAAATGTTACGTGAATAAAACACAGATACAGTTTACAAAGGAGTGAGGGGAAAGTTACGGGAATAAAAAGGAAATATTACGGGAATAAAACACAGACACAATTTAAACAGGGCGGAGGAAAGGTTACGGGAATAAAACACAGATACAGTTTACAAACGAGTGAGGGGAAAGTTAGGGGAATAAAACGGAAATATTACGGGAATAAAACACAGACACAATTTAAATAGGGGGAGGAAATGTTACGATAATAAAACACAGATACAGTTAACAAAGGAGTGAGGGGTAAGTTACGGGAATAAAAAGGAAATATTACGGGAATAAAACACAGACACAATTTATAAAGGGGGGAGGAAATGTTACGGGGATAAAACACAGATACAGTTTACAAAGGAATGAGGGGAAAGTTACAGGAATAAAAATTACCCAAAATTTATAAAGGCTTGAGGGAAATATTACCGGAATAAACCACAGACACAATTTATAAAGGAAAATGGAAAAGTTACGCGAATAAAACACACATACAATTTATAAAAAGCAAGGATAAATTTAGAGGAATAAAACGCAGACACAATTTAAAAAGGGCGGAGGAAATGTTACGGACATGAAACACAGATACAGTTTACAAAGGAGTGAGGGGAAAGTTACGGGAATAAAAAGGAAATATTACGGGAATAAAACACAGACACAATTTATAAAGTGGGGAGGAAATGTTATGGGAATAAAACACAGATGCAGTTTACAAAGGAGTGAGGGGAAAGTTACGGGAATAAAAAGGAAATATTACGGGAATAAAACACAGACACAATTTAAACAGGGGGGTGGAAATGTTACTGGAATAAAACAAATACAGTTTACAAAGGAGTGAGGTGAATGTTACGGGAATAGAAAACACCCAAAATTTATAAAGGAGCGTGTAGAACATTATCGGAATAAAACACAGATACTATTTATTAAAACGTGAGGGAAATATTACGGGAATAAAATTCAGACACAATTTAAATAGGTGGGAGGAAATGTTACGTGAATAAAACACAGATACAGTTTACAAAGGAGTGAGGGTAAAGTTACGGGAATAAAACGGAATTATTACGGGAACAAAACACAGACACAATTTAATTAGGGGGAGCAACTGTTACGGGAATAAAACACAGATACAGTTTACAAAGGAGTGAGGGGAGAGTTACGGGAATAGAAAATACCCAAAATTTATAAAGGAGCGAGTAGAACATTATCTGAATAAAACACAGATACTATTTATTAAAACGTGAGGGAAATATTACGGGAATAAAACACAGACACAATTTAAACAGGGGGGATGAAATGTTGCGGAATAAAACACAGATACAGTTTACAAAGGAGTGATGGGAAAGTTACGGGAATAAAAAGGAAATATTACGGGAATAAAACACAGTCACAATTTAAATAGGGTGAGGAAATGTTACGGGAATAAAACACCGATACAGTTTACAAATGAGTGAGGGTAAAGTTACGGGAATAAAACGGAATTATTACGGGAATAAAAGACAGACATAATTTAAATAGGGGGAGGAAATGTAACGGGAAAAAAACACAGATACATTTTTCAAAGGAGTGAGGGGAAAGTTACGGGAATAGAAAATACCCAAAATTTATAAAGGAGCGAGTAGAACATTATCTGAATAAAACACAGATACTATTTATTAAAACGTGAGGGAAATATTACGGGAATAAAACTCAGACACAATTTAAATAGGGGGAGGAAATGTTACGGGAATAAAACACAGATACAGTTTACAAAGGAGTGAGGGGAAAGTTACGGGAATAAAAAGGAAATATTACGGGAATAAAACACAGACACAATTTAAACAGGGGGGTGGAAATGTTACTGGAATAAAACAAATACAGTTTACAAAAGAGTGAGGTGAATATTACGGGAATAGAAAACACCCAAAATTTATAAAGGAGCGTGTAGAACATTATCGGAATAAAACACAGATACTATTTATTAAAACGTGAGGGAAATATTACGGGAATAAAACTCAGACACAATTTAAATAGGGGGGAAGAAATGTTACGTGAATAAAACACAGATACAGTTTACAAAGGAGTGAGGGGAAAGTTACGGGAATAAAAAGGAAATATTACGGGAATAAAACACAGACACAATTTAAACAGGGCGGAGGAAAGGTTACGGGAATAAAACACAGATACAGTTTACAAACGAGTGAGGGGAAAGTTAGGGGAATAAAACGGAAATATTACGGGAATAAAACACAGACACAATTTAAATAGGGGGAGGAAATGTTACGATAATAAAACACAGATACAGTTAACAAAGGAGTGAGGGGTAAGTTACGGGAATAAAAAGGAAATATTACGGGAATAAAACACAGACACAATTTATAAAGGGGGGAGGAAATGTTACGGGTATAAAACACAGATACAGTTTACAAAGGAATGAGGGGAAAGTTACAGGAATAAAAATTACCCAAAATTTATAAAGGCTTGAGGGAAATATTACCGGAATAAACCACAGACACAATTTATAAAGGAAAATGGAAAAGTTACGCGAATAAAACACACATACAATTTATAAAAAGCAAGGATAAATTTAGAGGAATAAAACGCAGACACAATTTAAAAAGGGCGGAGGAAATGTTACGGACATGAAACACAGATACAGTTTACAAAGGAGTGAGGGGAAAGTTACGGGAATAAAAAGGAAATATTACGGGAATAAAACACAGACACAATTTATAAAGTGGGGAGGAAATGTTATGGGAATAAAACACAGATGCAGTTTACAAAGGAGTGAGGGGAAAGTTACGGGAATAAAAAGGAAATATTACGGGAATAAAACACAGACACAATTTAAACAGGGGGGTGGAAATGTTACTGGAATAAAACAAACACAGTTTACAAAGGAGTGAGGTGAATGTTACGGGAATAGAAAACACCCAAAATTTATAAAGGAGCGTGTAGAACATTATCGGAATAAAACACAGATACTATTTATTAAAACGTGAGGGAAATATTACGGGAATAAAATTCAGACACAATTTAAATAGGTGGGAGGAAATGTTACGTGAATAAAACACAGATACAGTTTACAAAGGAGTGAGGGGAAAGTTACGGGAATAAAAAGGAAATATTACGGGAATAAAACACAGACACAATTTAAACAGGGCGGAGGAAATGTTGCGGAATAAAACACAGATACAGTTTACAAAGGAGTGAGGGGAAAGTTAGGGGTATAAAACGGAAATATAACGGGAATAAAACACAAACACAATTTAAATAGGGGGGAGGAAATGTTACGGGAATAAAACACAGATACAGTTTACAAAGGAGTGAGGAGAAAGTTACCGGGAATAGAAAATATCCAAAATTTATAAAGGAGCGAGTAGAACATTATCTGAATAAAACACAGATACTATTTATTAAAACGTGAGGGAAATATTACGGGAATAAAACTCAGACACAATTTGAATGGGGGGAGGAAATTTTACGGGAAAAAAAACACAGATACAGTTTACAAAGGAGTGATGGGAAATTTACGGGAATAAAAAGGAAATATTACGGGAATAAAACACAGACACAATTTAAACAGGGGGGAGGAAATGTTGCAGAATAAAACACAGATACAGTTTACAAAGGAGTGTGGAGAAAGTTAGGGGAATAAAAAGGAAATATTACGGGAATAAAACACAGACACAATTTAAACAGGGGGGTGGAAACGTTACGGGAATAAAACACAGATACAGTTTACAAAGGAGTGAGGGGAAAGTTACGGGAATAAAAAGGAAATATTACGGGAATAAAACACAGACACAATTTAAACAGGGGGGATGAAATGTTGCGGAATAAAACACAGATACAGTTTATAAAGGAGTGAGGGGAAAGTTACGGGAATAAAAAGGAAATATTACGGGAATAAAACACAGTCACAATTTAAATAGAGTGAGGAAATGTTACGGGAATAAAACACCGATACAGTTTACAAATAAGTGAGGGTAAAGTTACGGGAATAAAACGGAATTATTACGGGAATAAAACACAGACACAATTTAAATAGGGGGAGCAACTGTTACGGGAATAAAACACAGATACAGTTTACAAAGGAGTGAGGGGAAACTTACGGGAATAGAAAATACCCAAAATTCATAAAGGAGCGAGTAGAACATTATCTGAATAAAACACAGATACTATTTATTAAAACGTAAGGGAAATATTACGTGAATAAAACTCAGACACAATTTAAATAGGGGGGTGGAAATGTTATGGGAATAAAACACATATACAGTTTACAAAGGAGTGATGGGAAAGTTACGGGAGTAAAAAGGAAATATTACGGGAATAAAACACAGACACAATTTAAACAGGGGGGATGAAATGTTGTGGAATAAAACACAGATACAGTTTACAAAGGAGTGAGGGGAAAGTTACGGGAATAAAAAGGAAATATTATGGAAATAAAACAGAGTCACATTTTAAATAGGGGGAGGAAATGTTACGGGAATAAAACACAGATACAGTTTCCAAATGAGTGAGGGTAAAGTTACGGGAATAAAACGGAATTATTACGGGAATAAAACACAGACACAATTTAAATAGGGGGAGCAACTGTTACGGGAATAAAACACAGATACAGTTTACAAAGGAGTGAGGGGAGAGTTACGTGAATAGAAAATACCCAAAATTTATAAAGGAGCGAGTAGAACATTATCTGAATAAAACACAGATACTATTTATTAAAACGTGAGGGAAATATTACGGGAATAAAACACAGACACAATTTAAACAGGGGGGATGAAATGTTGCGGAATAAAACACAGATACAGTTTACAAAGGAGTGATGGGAAAGTTACGGGAATAAAAAGGAAATATTACGGGAATAAAACACAGTCACAATTTAAATAGGGTGAGGAAATGTTACGGGAATAAAACACCGATACAGTTTACAAATGAGTGAGGGTAAAGTTACGGGAATAAAACGGAATTATTACGGGAATAAAACACAGACACAATTTAAATAGGGGGAGCAACTGTTACGGGAATAAAACACAGATACAGTTTACAAAGGAGTGAGGGGAAACTTACGGGAATAGAAAATACCCAAAATTCATAAAGGAGCGAGTAGAACATTATCTGAATAAAACACAGATACTATTTATTAAAACGTAAGGGAAATATTACGTGAATAAAACTCAGACACAATTTAAATAGGGGGGTGGAAATGTTATGGGAATAAAACACAGATACAGTTTACAAAGGAGTGATGGGAAAGTTACGGGAGTAAAAAGGAAATATTACGGGAATAAAACACAGACACAATTTAAACAGGGGGGATGAAATGTTGTGGAATAAAACACAGATACAGTTTACAAAGGAGTGAGGGGAAAGTTACGGGAATAAAAAGGAAATATTATGGAAATAAAACAGAGTCACATTTTAAATAGGGGGAGGAAATGTTACGGGAATAAAACACAGATACAGTTTCCAAATGAGTGAGGGTAAAGTTACGGGAATAAAACGGAATTATTACGGGAATAAAACACAGACACAATTTAAATAGGGGGAGCAACTGTTACGGGAATAAAACACAGATACAGTTTACAAAGGAGTGAGGGGAGAGTTACGTGAATAGAAAATACCCAAAATTTATAAAGGAGCGAGTAGAACATTATCTGAATAAAACACAGATACTATTTATTAAAACGTGAGGGAAATATTACGGGAACAAAACACAGACACAATTTAAACAGGGGGGATGAAATGTTGCGGAATAAAACACAGATACAGTTTACAAAGGAGTGATGGGAAAGTTACGGGAATAAAAAGGAAATATTACGGGAATAAAACACAGTCACAATTTAAATAGGGTGAGGAAATGTTACGGGAATAAAACACCGATACAGTTTACAAATGAGTGAGGGTAAAGTTACGGGAATAAAACGGAATTATTACGGGAATAAAAGACAGACATAATTTAAATAGGGGGAGGAAATGTAACGGGAAAAAAACACAGATACATTTTTCAAAGGAGTGAGGGGAAAGTTACGGGAATAGAAAATACCTAAAATTTATAAAGGAGCGAGTAGAACATTATCTGAATAAAACACAGATACTATTTATTAAAACGTGAGGGAAATATTACGGGAATAAAACTCAGACACAATTTAAATAGGGTGGAGGAAATGTTACGGGAATAAAACACAGATACAGCTTACAAAGGAGTGAGGGGAAAGTTACGGGAATAAAAAGGAAATATTACGGGAATAAAACACAGACACAATTTAAACAGGGGGGTGGAAATGTTACTGGAATAAAACAAATACAGTTTACAAAAGAGTGAGGTGAATATTACGGGAATAGAAAACACCCAAAATTTATAAAGGAGCGTGTAGAACATTATCGGAATAAAACACAGATACTATTTATTAAAACGTGAGGGAAATATTACGGGAATAAAACTCAGACACAATTTAAATAGGGGGGAAGAAATGTTACGTGAATAAAACACAGATACAGTTTACAAAGGAGTGAGGGGAAAGTTACGGGAATAAAAAGGAAATATTACGGGAATAAAACACAGACACAATTTAAACAGGGCGGAGGAAATGTTGCGGAATAAAACACAGATACAGTTTACAAAGGAGTGAGGGGAAAGTTAGGGGTATAAAACGGAAATATAACGGGAATAAAACACAAACACAATTTAAATAGGGGGGAGGAAATGTTACGGGAATAAAACACAGATACAGTTTACAAAGGAGTGAGGAGAAAGTTACCGGGAATAGAAAATATCCAAAATTTATAAAGGAGCGAGTAGAACATTATCTGAATAAAACACAGATACTATTTATTAAAACGTGAGGGAAATATTACGGGAATAAAACTCAGACACAATTTGAATGGGGGGAGGAACTTTTACGGGAAAAAAAACACAGATACAGTTTACAAAGGAGTGATGGGAAATTTACGGGAATAAAAAGGAAAT
This sequence comes from Narcine bancroftii, assembly GCF_036971445.1. Classification (NCBI taxonomy): domain Eukaryota; kingdom Metazoa; phylum Chordata; class Chondrichthyes; order Torpediniformes; family Narcinidae; genus Narcine; species Narcine bancroftii. Next base: position 1,494,157 of record NW_027211800.1, on the reverse strand, counting down.
ATTACGGGAATAAAACACAGACACAATTTAAACAGGGGGGAGGAAATGTTGCAGAATAAAACACACATACAGTTTACAAAGGAGTGTGGAGAAAGTTAGGGGAATAAAAAGGAAATATTACGGGAATAAAACACAGACACAATTTAAACAGGGGGGTGGAAACGTTACGGGAATAAAACAGATACAGTTTACAAAGGAGAAAGGGGAATGTTACGGGAATAGAAAATACCCAAAATTTATAAAGGAGCGTTTAGAACATTATCTGAATAAAACACAGATACTATTTATTAAAACGTGAGGGAAATATTACGGGAATAAAACACAGACACAATTTAAACAGGGGGGATGAAATGTTGCGGAATAAAACACAGATACAGTTTACAAAGGAGTGAGGGGAAAGTTACGGGAATAAAAAGGAAATATTACGGGAATAAAACACAGTCACAATTTAAATAGAGTGAGGAAATGTTACGGGAATAAAACACCGATACAGTTTACAAATAAGTGAGGGTAAAGTTACGGGAATAAAACGGAATTATTACGGGAATAAAACACAGACACAATTTAAATAGGGGGAGCAACTGTTACGGGAATAAAACACAGATACAGTTTACAAAGGAGTGAGGGGAAACTTACGGGAATAGAAAATACCCAAAATTCATAAAGGAGCGAGTAGAACATTATCTGAATGAAACACAGATACTATTTATTAAAACGTAAGGGAAATATTACGTGAATAAAACTCAGACACAATTTAAATAGGGGGGTGGAAATGTTATGGGAATAAAACACAGATACAGTTTACAAAGGAGTGATGGGAAAGTTACGGGAGTAAAAAGGAAATATTACGGGAATAAAACACAGACACAATTTAAACAGGGGGGATGAAATGTTGTGGAATAAAACACAGATACAGTTTACAAAGGAGTGAGGGGAGAGTTACGGGAATAGAAAATACCCAAAATTCTTAAAGGAGCGAGTAGAACATTATCTGAATGAAACACAGATACTATTTATTAAAACGTGAGGGAAATATTACGGGAATAAAACACAGACACAATTTAAACAGGGGGGATGAAATGTTGCGGAATAAAACACAGATACAGTTTACAAAGGAGTGATGGGAAAGTTACGGGAATAAAAAGGAAATATTACGGGAATAAAACACAGTCACAATTTAAATAGGGTGAGGAAATGTTACGGGAATAAAACACCGATACAGTTTACAAATGAGTGAGGGTAAAGTTACGGGAATAAAACGGAATTATTACGGTAATAAAAGACAGACATAATTTAAATAGGGGGAGGAAATGTAACGGGAAAAAACCACAGATACATTTTTCAAAGGAGTGAGGGGAAAGTTACGGGAATAGAAAATACCCAAAATTTATAAAGGAGCGAGTAGAACATTATCTGAATAAAACACAGATACTATTTATTAAAACGTGAGGGAAATATTACGGGAATAAAACTCAGACACAATTTAAATAGGGGGGAGGAAATGTTACGGGAATAAAACACAGATACAGTTTACAAAGGAGTGAGGGGAAAGTTACGGGAATAAAAAGGAAATATTACGGGAATAAAACACAGACACAATTTAAACAGGGGGGTGGAAATGTTACTGGAATAAAACAAATACAGTTTACAAAAGAGTGAGGTGAATATTACGGGAATAGAAAACACCCAAAATTTATAAAGGAGCGTGTAGAACATTATCGGAATAAAACACAGATACTATTTATTAAAACGTGAGGGAAATATTACGGGAATAAAACTCAGACACAATTTAAATAGGGGGGAAGAAATGTTACGTGAATAAAACAGATACAGTTTACAAAGGAGTGAGGGGAAAGTTACGGGAATAAAAAGGAAATATTACGGGAATAAAACACAGACACAATTTAAACAGGGCGGAGGAAATGTTGCGGAATAAAACACAGATACAGTTTACAAAGGAGTGAGGGGAAAGTTAGGCGTATAAAACGGAAATATAACGGGAATAAAACACAAACACAATTTAAATAGGGGGAGGAAGTGTTACGGGAATAAAACACAGATACAGTTTACAAAGCAGTCAGGAGAAAGTTACCGGGAATAGAAAATACCCAAAATTTATAAAGGAGCGAGTACAACATTATCTGAATAAAACACAGATACTATTTATTAAAACGTGAGGGAAATATTACGGGAATAAAATTCAGACACAATTTAAATAGGTGGGAGGAAATGTTACGTGAATAAAACACAGATACAGTTTACAAAGGAGTGAGGGGAAAGTTACGGGAATAAAAAGGAAATATTACGGGAATAAAACACAGACACAATTTAAACAGGGCGGAGGAAATGTTGCGGAATAAAACACAGATACAGTTTACAAAGGAGTGAGGGGAAAGTTAGGGGTATAAAACGGAAATATAACGGGAATAAAACACAAACACAATTTAAATAGGGGGGAGGAAATGTTACGGGAATAAAACACAGATACAGTTTACAAAGGAGAAAGGGGAATGTTACGGGAATAGAAAATACCCAAAATTTATAAAGGAGCGTTTAGAACATTATCTGAATAAAACACAGATACTATTTATTAAAACGTGAGGGAAATATTACGGGAATAAAACACAGACACAATTTAAACAGGGGGGATGAAATGTTGCGGAATAAAACACAGATACAGTTTACAAAGGAGTGAGGGGAAAGTTACGGGAATAAAAAGGAAATATTACGGGAATAAAACACAGTCACAATTTAAATAGAGTGAGGAAATGTTACGGGAATAAAACACCGATACAGTTTACAAATAAGTGATGGTAAAGTTACGGGAATAAAACGGAATTATTACGGGAATAAAACACAGACACAATTTAAATAGGGGGAGCAACTGTTACGGGAATAAAACACAGATACAGTTTACAAAGGAGTAAGGGGAAACTTACGGGAATAGAAAATACCCAAAATTCATAAAGGAGCGAGTAGAACATTATCTGAATAAAACACAGATACTATTTATTAAAACGTAAGTGAAATATTACGTGAATAAAACTCAGACACAATTTAAATAGGGGGGTGGAAATGTTATGGGAATAAAACACAGATACAGTTTACAAAGGAGTGATGGGAAAGTTACGGGAGTAAAAAGGAAATATTACGGGAATAAAACACAGACACAATTTAAACAGGGGGGATGAAATGTTGTGGAATAAAACACAGATACAGTTTACAAAGGAGTGAGGGGAAAGTTACGGGAATAAAAAGGAAATATTATGGAAATAAAACAGAGTCACATTTTAAATAGGGGGAGGAAATGTTACGGGAATAAAACACAGATACAGTTTCCAAATGAGTGAGGGTAAAGTTACGAGAATAAAACGGAATTATTACGGGAATAAAACACAGACACAATTTAAATAGGGGGAGCAACTGTTACGGGAATAAAACACAGATACAGTTTACAAAGGAGTGAGGGGAGAGTTACGGGAATAGAAAATACCCAAAATTTATAAAGGAGCGAGTAGAACATTATCTGAATAAAACACAGATACTATTTATTAAAACGTGAGGGAAATATTACGGGAATAAAACACAGACACAATTTAAACAGGGGGGATGAAATGTTGCGGAATAAAACACAGATACAGTTTACAAAGGAGTGATGGGAAAGTTACGGGAATAAAAAGGAAATATTACGGGAATAAAACACAGTCACAATTTAAATAGGGTGAGGAAATGTTACGGGAATAAAACACCGATACAGTTTACAAATGAGTGAGGGTAAAGTTACGGGAATAAAACGGAATTATTACGGGAATAAAAGACAGACATAATTTAAATAGGGGGAGGAAATGTAACGGGAAAAAAACACAGATACATTTTTCAAAGGAGTGAGGGGAAAGTTACGGGAATAGAAAATACCCAAAATTTATAAAGGAGCGAGTAGAACATTATCTGAATAAAACACAGATACTATTTATTAAAACGTGAGGGAAATATTACGGGAATAAAACTCAGACACAATATAAATAGGGGGGAGGAAATGTTACGGGAATAAAACAAAGATACAGTTTACAAAGGAGTGAGGGGAAAGTTACGGGAATAAAAAGGAAATATTACGGGAATAAAACACAGACACAATTTAAACAGGGGGGTGGAAATGTTACTGGAATAAAACAAATACAGTTTACAAAAGAGTGAGGTGAATATTACGGGAATAGAAAACACCCAAAATTTATAAAGGAGCGTGTAGAACATTATCGGAATAAAACACAGATACTATTTATTAAAACGTGAGGGAAATATTATGGGAATAAAACTCAGACACAATTTAAATAGGGGGGAAGAAATGTTACGTGAATAAAACACAGATACAGTTTACAAAGGAGTGAGGGGAAAGTTACGGGAATAAAAAGGAAATATTACGGGAATAAAACACAGACACAATTTAAACAGGGCGGAGGAAATGTTGCGGAATAAAACGCAGATACAGTTTACAAAGGAGTGAGGGGAAAGTTAGGCGTATAAAACGGAAATATAACGGGAATAAAACACAAACACAATTTAAATAGGGGGAGGAAGTGTTACGGGAATAAAACACAGATACAGTTTACAAAGCAGTCAGGAGAAAGTTACCGGGAATAGAAAATACCCAAAATTTATAAAGGAGCGAGTACAACATTATCTGAATAAAACACAGATACTATTTATTAAAACGTGAGGGAAATATTACGGGAATAAAACTCAGACACAATTTGAATGGGGGGAGGAAATTTTACGGGAAAAAAAACACAGATACAGTTTACAAAGGAGTGAGGGGAAAGTTACGGGAATAAAAAGGAAATATTACGGGAATAAAACACAAACACAATTTAAATAGGGGGGAGGAAATGTTACGGGAATAAAACACAGATACAGTTTACAAAGGAGTGAGGGGAAAGTTACGGGAATAGAAAATACCCAAAATTTATAAAGGAGCGAGTAGAACATTATCTGAATAAAACACAGATACTATTTATTAAAACGTGAGGGAAATATTACGGGAATAAAACTCAGACACAATTTTAATAGGGGGGAGGAAATGTTACGGGAATAAAACACAGATACAGTTTACAAAGGAGTGAGTGTAAAGTTACGGGAATAAAACGGAATTATTACGGGAATAAAACACAGACACAATTTAAATAGGGGGAGCAACTGTTACGGGAATAAAACACAGATACAGTTTACAAAGGAGTGAGGGGAAAGTTACGGGAATAGAAAATACCCAAAATTTATAAAGGAGCGAGTAGAACATTATCTGAATAAAACAGAGATACTATTTATTAAAACGCGAGGGAAATATTACGGGAATAAAACTCAGACACATTTTAAATAGGGGGGTGGAAATGTTATTGGAATAAAACACAGATACAGTTTACAAAGGAGTGAGGGGAAAGTTACGGGAATAAAAAGGAAATATTACGGGAATAAAACACAGACACAATTTAAACAGGGGGGTGGAAATGTTACTGGAATAAAACAAATACAGTTTACAAAAGAGTGAGGTGAATATTACGGGAATAGAAAACACCCAAAATTTATAAAGGAGCGTGTAGAACATTATCGGAATAAAACACAGATACTATTTATTAAAACGTGAGGGAAATATTACGGGAATAAAACTCAGACACAATTTAAATAGGGGGGAAGAAATGTTACGTGAATAAAACACAGATACAGTTTACAAAGGAGTGAGGGGAAAGTTACGGGAATAAAAAGGAAATATTACGGGAATAAAACACAGACACAATTTAAACAGGGCGGAGGAAATGTTGCGGAATAAAACACAGATACAGTTTACAAAGGAGTGAGGGGAAAGTTAGGCGTATAAAACGGAAATATAACGGGAATAAAACACAAACACAATTTAAATAGGGGGAGGAAGTGTTACGGGAATAAAACACAGATACAGTTTACAAAGCAGGCAGGAGAAAGTTACCGGGAATAGAAAATACCCAAAATTTATAAAGGAGCGAGTACAACATTATCTGAATAAAACACAGATACTATTTATTAAAACGTGAGGGAAATATTACGGGAATAAAATTCAGACACAATTTAAATAGGTGGGAGGAAATGTTACGTGAATAAAACACAGATACAGTTTACAAAGGAGTGAGGGGAAAGTTACGGGAATAAAAAGGAAATATTACGGGAATAAAACACAGACACAATTTAAACAGGGCGGAGGAAATGTTGCGGAATAAAACACAGATACAGTTTACAAAGGAGTGAGGGGAAAGTTAGGGGTATAAAACGGAAATATAACGGGAATAAAACACAAACACAATTTAAATAGGGGGGAGGAAATGTTACGGGAATAAAACACAGATACAGTTTACAAAGGAGTGAGGAGAAAGTTACCGGGAATAGAAAATATCCAAAATTTATAAAGGAGCGAGTAGAACATTTTCTGAATAAAACACAGATACTATTTATTAAAACGTGAGGGAAATATTACGGGAATAAAACTCAGACACAATTTGAATGGGGGGATGAAATTTTACGGGAAAAAAAACACAGATACAGTTTACAAAGGAGTGATGGGAAATTTACGTGAATAAAAAGGAAATATTACGGGAATAATACACAGACACAATTTAAACAGGGGGGAGGAAATGTTGCAGAATAAAACACAGATACAGTTTACAAAGGAGTGTGGAGAAAGTTAGGGGAATAAAAAGGAAATATTACGGGAATAAAACATAGACACAATTTAAACAGGGGGGTGGAAACGTTACGGGAATAAAACAGATACAGTTTACAAAGGAGAAAGGGGAATGTTACGGGAATAGAAAATACCCAAAATTTATAAAGGAGCGTTTAGAACATTATCTGAATAAAACACAGATACTATTTATTAAAACGTGAGGGAAATATTACGGGAATAAAACACAGACACAATTTAAACAGGGGGGATGAAATGTTGCGGAATAAAACACAGATACAGTTTACAAAGGAGTGAGGGGAAAGTTGCGGGAATAAAAAGGAAATATTACGGGAATAAAACACAGTCACAATTTAAATAGAGTGAGGAAATGTTACGGGAATAAAACACCGATACAGTTTACAAATAAGTGAGGGTAAAGTTACGGGAATAAAACGGAATTATTACGGGAATAAAACACAGACACAATTTAAATAGGGGGAGCAACTGTTACGGGAATAAAACACAGATACAGTTTACAAAGGAGTGAGGGGAAACTTACGGGAATAGAAAATACCCAAAATTCATAAAGGAGCGAGTAGAACATTATCTGAATAAAACACAGATACTATTTATTAAAACGTAAGGGAAATATTACGTGAATAAAACTCAGACACAATTTAAATAGGGGGGTGGAAATGTTATGGGAATAAAACACAGATACAGTTTACAAAGGAGTGATGGGAAAGTTACGGGAGTAAAAAGGAAATATTACGGGAATAAAACACAGACACAATTTAAACAGGGGGGATGAAATGTTGTGGAATAAAACACAGATACAGTTTACAAAGGAGTGAGGGGAAAGTTACGGGAATAAAAAGGAAATATTATGGAAATAAAACAGAGTCACATTTTAAATAGGGGGAGGAAATGTTACGGGAATAAAACACAGATACAGTTTCCAAATGAGTGAGGGTAAAGTTACGAGAATAAAACGGAATTATTACGGGAATAAAACACAGACACAATTTAAATAGGGGGAGCAACTGTTACGGGAATAAAACACAGATACAGTTTACAAAGTAGTGAGGGGAGAGTTACGGGAATAGAAAATACCCAAAATTTATAAAGGAGCGAGTAGAACATTATCTGAATAAAACACAGATACTATTTATTAAAACGTGAGGGAAATATTACGGGAATAAAACACAGACACAATTTAAACAGGGGGGATGAAATGTTGCGGAATAAAACACAGATACAGTTTACAAAGGAGTGATGGGAAAGTTACGGGAATAAAAAGGAAATATTACGGGAATAAAACACAGTCACAATTTAAATAGGGTGAGGAAATGTTACGGGAATAAAACACCGATACAGTTTACAAATGAGTGAGGGTAAAGTTACGGGAATAAAACGGAATTATTACGGGAATAAAAGACAGACATAATTTAAATAGGGGGAGGAAATGTAACGGGAAAAAAACACAGATACATTTTTCAAAGGAGTGAGGGGAAAGTTACGGGAATAGAAAATACCCAAAATTTATAAAGGAGCGAGTAGAACATTATCTGAATAAAACACAGATACTATTTATTAAAACGTGAGGGAAATATTACGGGAATAAAACTCAGACACAATATAAATAGGGGGGAGGAAATGTTACGGGAATAAAACACAGATACAGTTTACAAAGGAGTGAGGGGAAAGTTACGGGAATAAAAAGGAAATATTACGGGAATAAAACACAGACACAATTTAAACAGGGGGGTGGAAATGTTACTGGAATAAAACAAATACAGTTTACAAAAGAGTGAGGTGAATATTACGGGAATAGAAAACACCCAAAATTTATAAAGGAGCGTGTAGAACATTATCGGAATAAAACACAGATACCATTTATTAAAACGTGAGGGAAATATTATGGGAATAAAACTCAGACACAATTTAAATAGGGGGGAAGAAATGTTACGTGAATAAAACACAGATACAGTTTACAAAGGAGTGAGGGGAAAGTTACGGGAATAAAAAGGAAATATTACGGGAATAAAACACAGACACAATTTAAACAGGGCGGAGGAAATGTTGCGGAATAAAACGCAGATACAGTTTACAAAGGAGTGAGGGGAAAGTTAGGCGTATAAAACGGAAATATAACGGGAATAAAACACAAACACAATTTAAATAGGGGGAGGAAGTGTTACGGGAATAAAACACAGATACAGTTTACAAAGCAGTCAGGAGAAAGTTACCGGGAATAGAAAATACCCAAAATTTATAAAGGAGCGAGTACAACATTATCTGAATAAAACACAGATACTATTTATTAAAACGTGAGGGAAATATTACGGGAATAAAACTCAGACACAATTTGAATGGGGGGAGGAAATTTTACGGGAAAAAAAACACAGATACAGTTTACAAAGGAGTGAGGGGAAAGTTACGGGAATAAAAAGGAAATATTACGGGAATAAAACACAAACACAATTTAAATAGGGGGGAGGAAATGTTACGGGAATAAAACACAGATACAGTTTACAAAGGAGTGAGGGGAAAGTTACGGGAATAGAAAATACCCAAAATTTATAAAGGAGCGAGTAGAACATTATCTGAATAAAACACAGATACTATTTATTAAAACGTGAGGGAAATATTACGGGAATAAAACTCAGACACAATTTTAATAGGGGGGAGGAAATGTTACGGGAATAAAACACAGATACAGTTTACAAAGGAGTGAGTGTAAAGTTACGGGAATAAAACGGAATTATTACGGGAATAAAACACAGACACAATTTAAATAGGGGGAGCAACTGTTACGGGAATAAAACACAGATACAGTTTACAAAGGAGTGAGGGGAAAGTTACGGGAATAGAAAATACCCAAAATTTATAAAGGAGCGAGTAGAACATTATCTGAATAAAACAGAGATACTATTTATTAAAACGCGAGGGAAATATTACGGGAATAAAACTCAGACACATTTTAAATAGGGGGGTGGAAATGTTATTGGAATAAAACACAGATACAGTTTACAAAGGAGTGAGGGGAAAGTTACGGGAATAAAAAGGAAATATTACGGGAATAAAACACAGACACAATTTAAACAGGGGGGTGGAAATGTTACTGGAATAAAACAAATACAGTTTACAAAAGAGTGAGGTGAATATTACGGGAATAGAAAACACCCAAAATTTATAAAGGAGCGTGTAGAACATTATCGGAATAAAACACAGATACTATTTATTAAAACGTGAGGGAAATATTACGGGAATAAAACTCAGACACAATTTAAATAGGGGGGAAGAAATGTTACGTGAATAAAACACAGATACAGTTTACAAAGGAGTGAGGGGAAAGTTACGGGAATAAAAAGGAAATATTACGGGAATAAAACACAGACACAATTTAAACTGGGCGGAGGAAATGTTGCGGAATAAAACACAGATACAGTTTACAAAGGAGTGAGGGGAAAGTTAGGCGTATAAAACGGAAATATAACGGGAATAAAACACAAACACAATTTAAATAGGGGGAGGAAGTGTTACGGGAATAAAACACAGATACAGTTTACAAAGCAGGCAGGAGAAAGTTACCGGGAATAGAAAATACCCAAAATTTATAAAGGAGCGAGTACAACATTATCTGAATAAAACACAGATACTATTTATTAAAACGTGAGGGAAATATTACGGGAATAAAATTCAGACACAATTTAAATAGGTGGGAGGAAATGTTACGTGAATAAAACACAGATACAGTTTACAAAGGAGTGAGGGGAAAGTTACGGGAATAAAAAGGAAATATTACGGGAATAAAACACAGACACAATTTAAACAGGGCGGAGGAAATGTTGCGGAATAAAACACAGATACAGTTTACAAAGGAGTGAGGGGAAAGTTAGGGGTATAAAACGGAAATATAACGGGAATAAAACACAAACACAATTTAAATAGGGGGGAGGAAATGTTACGGGAATAAAACACAGATACAGTTTACAAAGGAGTGAGGAGAAAGTTACCGGGAATAGAAAATATCCAAAATTTATAAAGGAGCGAGTAGAACATTTTCTGAATAAAACACAGATACTATTTATTAAAACGTGAGGGAAATATTACGGGAATAAAACTCAGACACAATTTGAATGGGGGGATGAAATTTTACGGGAAAAAAAACACAGATACAGTTTACAAAGGAGTGATGGGAAATTTACGTGAATAAAAAGGAAATATTACGGGAATAATACACAGACACAATTTAAACAGGGGGGAGGAAATGTTGCAGAATAAAACACAGATACAGTTTACAAAGGAGTGTGGAGAAAGTTAGGGGAATAAAAAGGAAATATTACGGGAATAAAACATAGACACAATTTAAACAGGGGGGTGGAAACGTTACGGGAATAAAACAGATACAGTTTACAAAGGAGAAAGGGGAATGTTACGGGAATAGAAAATACCCAAAATTTATAAAGGAGCGTTTAGAACATTATCTGAATAAAACACAGATACTATTTATTAAAACGTGAGGGAAATATTACGGGAATAAAACACAGACACAATTTAAACAGGGGGGATGAAATGTTGCGGAATAAAACACAGATACAGTTTACAAAGGAGTGAGGGGAAAGTTGCGGGAATAAAAAGGAAATATTACGGGAATAAAACACAGTCACAATTTAAATAGAGTGAGGAAATGTTACGGGAATAAAACACCGATACAGTTTACAAATAAGTGAGGGTAAAGTTACGGGAATAAAACGGAATTATTACGGGAATAAAACACAGACACAATTTAAATAGGGGGAGCAACTGTTACGGGAATAAAACACAGATACAGTTTACAAAGGAGTGAGGGGAAACTTACGGGAATAGAAAATACCCAAAATTCATAAAGGAGCGAGTAGAACATTATCTGAATAAAACACAGATACTATTTATTAAAACGTAAGGGAAATATTACGTGAATAAAACTCAGACACAATTTAAATAGGGGGGTGGAAATGTTATGGGAATAAAACACAGATACAGTTTACAAAGGAGTGATGGGAAAGTTACGGGAGTAAAAAGGAAATATTACGGGAATAAAACACAGACACAATTTAAACAGGGGGGATGAAATGTTGTGGAATAAAACACAGATACAGTTTACAAAGGAGTGAGGGGAAAGTTACGGGAATAAAAAGGAAATATTATGGAAATAAAACAGAGTCACATTTTAAATAGGGGGAGGAAATGTTACGGGAATAAAACACAGATACAGTTTCCAAATGAGTGAGGGTAAAGTTACGAGAATAAAACGGAATTATTACGGGAATAAAACACAGACACAATTTAAATAGGGGGAGCAACTGTTACGGGAATAAAACACAGATACAGTTTACAAAGTAGTGAGGGGAGAGTTACGGGAATAGAAAATACCCAAAATTTATAAAGGAGCGAGTAGAACATTATCTGAATAAAACACAGATACTATTTATTAAAACGTGAGGGAAATATTACGGGAATAAAACACAGACACAATTTAAACAAAGGGGATGAAATGTTGCGGAATAAAACACAGATACAGTTTACAAAGGAGTGATGGGAAAGTTACGGGAATAAAAAGGAAATATTACGGGAATAAAACACAGTCACAATTTAAATAGGGTGAGGAAATGTTACGGGAATAAAACACCGATACAGTTTACAAATGAGTGAGGGTAAAGTTACGGGAATAAAACGGAATTATTACGGGAATAAAAGACAGACATAATTTAAATAGGGGGAGGAAATGTAACGGGAAAAAAACACAGATACATTTTTCAAAGGAGTGAGGGGAAAGTTACGGGAATAGAAAATACCCAAAATTTATAAAGGAGCGAGTAGAACATTATCTGAATAAAACACAGATACTATTTATTAAAACGTGAGGGAAATATTACGGGAATAAAACTCAGACACAATATAAATAGGGGGGAGGAAATGTTACGGGAATAAAACACAGATACAGTTTACAAAGGAGTGAGGGGAAAGTTACGGGAATAAAAAGGAAATATTACGGGAATAAAACACAGACACAATTTAAACAGGGGGGTGGAAATGTTACTGGAATAAAACAAATACAGTTTACAAAAGAGTTTGGTGAATATTACGGGAATAGAAAACACCCAAAATTTATAAAGGAGCGTGTAGAACATTATCGGAATAAAACACAGATACTATTTATTAAAACGTGAGGGAAATATTACGGGAATAAAACTCAGACACAATTTAAATAGGGGGGAAGAAATGTTACGTGAATAAAACACAGATACAGTTTACAAAGGAGTGAGGGGAAAGTTACGGGAATAAAAAGGAAATATTACGGGAATAAAACACAGACACAATTTAAACAGGGCGGAGGAAATGTTGCGGAATAAAACGCAGATACAGTTTACAAAGGAGTGAGGGGAAAGTTAGGCGTATAAAACGGAAATATAACGGGAATAAAACACAAACACAATTTAAATAGGGGGAGGAAGTGTTACGGGAATAAAACACAGATACAGTTTACAAAGCAGTCAGGAGAAAGTTACCGGGAATAGAAAATACCCAAAATTTATAAAGGAGCGAGTACAACATTATCTGAATAAAACACAGATACTATTTATTAAAACGTGAGGGAAATATTACGGGAATAAAACTCAGACACAATTTGAATGGGGGGAGGAAATTTTACGGGAAAAAAAACACAGATACAGTTTACAAAGGAGTGAGGGGAAAGTTACGGGAATAAAAAGGAAATATTACGGGAATAAAACACAAACACAATTTAAATAGGGGGGAGGAAATGTTACGGGAATAAAACACAGATACAGTTTACAAAGGAGTGAGGGGAAAGTTACGGGAATAGAAAATACCCAAAATTTATAAAGGAGCGAGTAGAACATTATCTGAATAAAACACAGATACTATTTATTAAAACGTGAGGGAAATATTACGGGAATAAAACTCAGACACAATTTTAATAGGGGGGAGGAAATGTTACGGGAATAAAACACAGATACAGTTTACAAAGGAGTGAGGGTAAAGTTACGGGAATAAAACGGAATTATTACGGGAATAAAACACAGACACAATTTAAATAGGGGGAGCAACTGTTACGGGAATAAAACACAGATACAGTTTACAAAGGAGTGAGGGGAAAGTTACGGGAATAGAAAATACCCAAAATTTATAAAGGAGCGAGTAGAACATTATCTGAATAAAACAGAGATACTATTTATTAAAACGCGAGGGAAATATTACGGGAATAAAACTCAGACACATTTTAAATAGGGGGGTGGAAATGTTATTGGAATAAAACACAGATACAGTTTACAAAGGAGTGAGGGGAAAGTTACGGGAATAAAAAGGAAATATTACGGGAATAAAACACAGACACAATTTAAACAGGGCGGAGGAAATGTTGCGGAATAAAACACAGATACAGTTTACAAAGGAGTGAGGGGAAAGTTAGGGGTATAAAACGGAAATATAACGGGAATAAAACACAAACACAATTTAAATAGGGGGGAGGAAATGTTACGGGAATAAAACACAGATACAGTTTACAAAGGAGTGAGGAGAAAGTTACCGGGAATAGAAAATATCCAAAATTTATAAAGGAGCGAGTAGAACATTATCTGAATAAAACACAGATACTATTTATTAAAACGTGAGGGAAATATTACGGGAATAAAACTCAGACACAATTTGAATGGGGGGAGGAACTTTTACGGGAAAAAAAACACAGATACAGTTTACAAAGGGGTGATGGGAAATTTACGGGAATAAAAAGGAAATATTACGGGAATAAAACACAGACACAATTTAAACAGGGGGGAGGAAATGTTGCAGAATAAAACACAGATACAGTTTACAAAGGAGTGTGGAGAAAGTTAGGGGAATAAAAAGGAAATATTACGGGAATAAAACACAGACACAATTTAAACAGGGGGGTGGAAACGTTACGGGAATAAAACAGATACAGTTTACAAAGGAGAAAGGGGAATGTTACGGGAATAGAAAATACCCAAAATTTATAAAGGAGCGTTTAGAACATTATCTGAATAAAACACAGATACTATTTATTAAAACGTGAGGGAAATATTACGGGAATAAAACACAGACACAATTTAAACAGGGGGGATGAAATGTTGCGGAATAAAACACAGATACAGTTTACAAAGGAGTGAGGGGAAAGTTACGGGAATAAAAAGGAAATATTACGGGAATAAAACACAGTCACAATTTAAATAGAGTGAGGAAATGTTACGGGAATAAAACACCGATACAGTTTACAAATAAGTGAGGGTAAAGTTACGGGAATAAAACGGAATTATTACGGGAATAAAACACAGACACAATTTAAATAGGGGGAGCAACTGTTACGGGAATAAAACACAGATACAGTTTACAAAGGAGTGAGGGGAAACTTACGGGAATAGAAAATACCCAAAATTCATAAAGGAGCGAGTAGAACATTATCTGAATGAAACACAGATACTATTTATTAAAACGTAAGGGAAATATTACGTGAATAAAACTCAGACACAATTTAAATAGGGGGGTGGAAATGTTATGGGAATAAAACACAGATACAGTTTACAAAGGAGTGATGGGAAAGTTACGGGAGTAAAAAGGAAATATTACGGGAATAAAACACAGACACAATTTAAACAGGGGGGATGAAATGTTGTGGAATAAAACACAGATACAGTTTACAAAGGAGTGAGGGGAGAGTTACGGGAATAGAAAATACCCAAAATTTATAAAGGAGCGAGTAGAACATTATCTAAATAAAACACAGATACTATTTATTAAAACGTGAGGGAAATATTACGGGAATAAAACACAGACACAATTTAAACAGGGGGGATGAAATGTTGCGGAATAAAACACAGATACAGTTTACAAAGGAGTGATGGGAAAGTTACGGGAATAAAAAGGAAATATTACGGGAATAAAACACAGTCACAATTTAAATAGGGTGAGGAAATGTTACGGGAATAAAACACCGATACAGTTTACAAATGAGTGAGGGTAAAGTTACGGGAATAAAACGGAATTATTACGGGAATAAAAGACAGACATAATTTAAATAGGGGGAGGAAATGTAACGGGAAAAAAACACAGATACATTTTTCAAAGGAGTGAGGGGAAAGTTACGGGAATAGAAAATACCCAAAATTTATAAAGGAGCGAGTAGAACATTATCTGAATAAAACACAGATACTATTTATTAAAACGTGAGGGAAATATTACGGGAATAAAACTCAGACACAATTTAAATAGGGGGGAGGAAATGTTACGGGAATAAAACACAGATACAGTTTACAAAGGAGTGAGGGGAAAGTTACGGGAATAAAAAGGAAATATTACGGGAATAAAACACAGACACAATTTAAACAGGGGGGTGGAAATGTTACTGGAATAAAACAAATACAGTTTACAAAAGAGTGAGGTGAATATTACGAGAATAGAAAACACCCAAAATTTATAAAGGAGCGTGTAGAACATTATCGGAATAAAACACAGATACTATTTATTAAAACGTGAGGGAAATATTACGGGAATAAAACTCAGACACAATTTAAATAGGGGGGAAGAAATGTTACGTGAATAAAACACAGATACAGTTTACAAAGGAGTGAGGGGAAAGTTACGGGAATAAAAAGGAAATATTACGGGAATAAAACACAGACACAATTTAAACAGGGCGGAGGAAATGTTGCGGAATAAAACACAGATACAGTTTACAAAGGAGTGAGGGGAAAGTTAGGCGTATAAAACGGAAATATAACGGGAATAAAACACAAACACAATTTAAATAGGGGGAGGAAGTGTTACGGGAATAAAACACAGATACAGTTTACAAAGCAGTCAGGAGAAAGTTACCGGGAATAGAAAATACCCAAAATTTATAAAGGAGCGAGTACAACATTATCTGAATAAAACACAGATACTATTTATTAAAACGTGAGGGAAATATTACGGGAATAAAATTCAGACACAATTTAAATAGGTGGGAGGAAATGTTACGTGAATAAAACACAGATACAGTTTACAAAGGAGTGAGGGGAAAGTTACGGGAATAAAAAGGAAATATTACGGGAATAAAACACAGACACAATTTAAACAGGGCGGAGGAAATGTTGCGGAATAAAACACAGATACAGTTTATAAAGGAGTGAGGAGAAAGTTAGGGGTATAAAACGGAAATATAACGGGAATAAAACACAAACACAATTTAAATAGGGGGGAGGAAATGTTACGGGAATAAAACACAGATACAGTTTACAAAGGAGAAAGGGGAATGTTACGGGAATAGAAAATACCCAAAATTTATAAAGGAGCGTTTAGAACATTATCTGAATAAAACACAGATACTATTTATTAAAACGTGAGGGAAATATTACGGGAATAAAACACAGACACAATTTAAACAGGGGGGATGAAATGTTGCGGAATAAAACACAGATACAGTTTACAAAGGAGTGAGGGGAAAGTTACGGGAATAAAAAGGAAATATTACGGGAATAAAACACAGTCACAATTTAAATAGAGTGAGGAAATGTTACGGGAATAAAACACCGATACAGTTTACAAATAAGTGATGGTAAAGTTACGGGAATAAAACGGAATTATTACGGGAATAAAACACAGACACAATTTAAATAGGGGGAGCAACTGTTACGGGAATAAAACACAGATACAGTTTACAAAGGTGTGAGGGGAAACTTACGGGAATAGAAAATACCCAAAATTCATAAAGGAGCGAGTAGAACATTATCTGAATAAAACACAGATACTATTTATTAAAACGTAAGGAAAATATTACGTGAATAAAACTCAGACACAATTTAAATAGGGGGGTGGAAATGTTATGGGAATAAAACACAGATACAGTTTACAAAGGAGTGATGGGAAAGTTACGGGAGTAAAAAGGAAATATTACGGGAATAAAACACAGACACAATTTAAACAGGGGGGATGAAATGTTGTGGAATAAAACACAGATACAGTTTACAAAGGAGTGAGGGGAAAGTTACGGGAATAAAAAGGAAATATTACGGGAATAAAACACAGACACAATTTAAACAGGGCGGAGGAAATGTTGCGGAATAAAACACAGATACAGTTTACAAAGGAGTGAGGGGAAAGTTAGGGGTATAAAACGGAAATATAACGGGAATAAAACACAAACACAATTTAAATAGGGGGGAGGAAATGTTACGGGAATAAAACACAGATACAGTTTACAAAGGAGAAAGGGGAATGTTACGGGAATAGAAAATACCCAAAATTTATAAAGGAGCGTTTAGAACATTATCTGAATAAAACACAGATACTATTTATTAAAACGTGAGGGAAATATTACGGGAATAAAACACAGACACAATTTAAACAGGGGGGATGAAATGTTGCGGAATAAAACACAGATACAGTTTACAAAGGAGTGAGGGGAAAGTTACGAGAATAAAAAGGAAATATTACGGGAATAAAACACAGTCACAATTTAAATAGAGTGAGGAAATGTTACGGGAATAAAACACCGATACAGTTTACAAATAAGTGATGGTAAAGTTACGGGAATAAAACGGAATTATTACGGGAATAAAACACAGACACAATTTAAATAGGGGGAGCAACTGTTACGGGAATAAAACACAGATACAGTTTACAAAGGAGTGAGGGGAAACTTACGGGAATAGAAAATACCCAAAATTCATAAAGGAGCGAGTAGAACATTATCTGAATAAAACACAGATACTATTTATTAAAACGTAAGGGAAATATTACGTGAATAAAACTCAGACACAATTTAAATAGGGGGGTGGAAATGTTATGGGAATAAAACACAGATACAGTTTACAAAGGAGTGATGGGAAAGTTACGGGAGTAAAAAGGAAATATTACGGGAATAAAACACAGACACAATTTAAACAGGGGGGATGAAATGTTGTGGAATAAAACACAGATACAGTTTACAAAGGAGTGAGGGGAAAGTTACGGGAATAAAAAGGAAATATTATGGAAATAAAACAGAGTCACATTTTAAATAGGGGGAGGAAATGTTACGGGAATAAAACACAGATACAGTTTCCAAATGAGTGAGGGTAAAGTTACGAGAATAAAACGGAATTATTACGGGAATAAAACACAGACACAATTTAAATAGGGGGAGCAACTGTTACGGGAATAAAACACAGATACAGTTTACAAAGGAGTGAGGGGAGAGTTACGGGAATAGAAAATACCCAAAATTTATAAAGGAGCGAGTAGAACATTATCTGAATAAAACACAGATACTATTTATTAAAACGTGAGGGAAATATTACGGGAATAAAACACAGACACAATTTAAACAGGGGGGATGAAATGTTGCGGAATAAAACACAGATACAGTTTACAAAGGAGTGATGGGAAAGTTACGGGAATAAAAAGGAAATATTACGGGAATAAAACACAGTCACAATTTAAATAGGGTGAGGAAATGTTACGGGAATAAAACACCGATACAGTTTACAAATGAGTGAGGGTAAAGTTACGGGAATAAAACGGAATTATTACGGGAATAAAAGACAGACATAATTTAAATAGGGGGAGGAAATGTAACGGGAAAAAAACACAGATACATTTTTCAAAGGAGTGAGGGGAAAGTTACGGGAATAGAAAATACCCAAAATTTATAAAGGAGCGAGTAGAACATTATCTGAATAAAACACAGATACTATTTATTAAAACGTGAGGGAAATATTACGGGAATAAAACTCAGACACAATATAAATAGGGGGGAGGAAATGTTACGGGAATAAAACACAGATACAGTTTACAAAGGAGTGAGGGGAAAGTTACGGGAATAAAAAGGAAATATTACGGGAATAAAACACAGATTCAATTTAAACAGGGGGGTGGAAATGTTACTGGAATAAAACAAATACAGTTTACAAAAGAGTGAGGTGAATATTACGGGAATAGAAAACACCCAAAATTTATAAAGGAGCGTGTAGAACATTATCGGAATAAAACACAGATACTATTTATTAAAACGTGAGGGAAATATTACGGGAATAAAACTCAGACACAATTTAAATAGGGGGGAAGAAATGTTACGTGAATAAAACACAGATACAGTTTACAAAGGAGTGAGGGGAAAGTTACGGGAATAAAAAGGAAATATTACGGGAATAAAACACAGACACAATTTAAACAGGGCGGAGGAAATGTTGCGGAATAAAACGCAGATACAGTTTACAAAGGAGTGAGGGGAAAGTTAGGCGTATAAAACGGAAATATAACGGGAATAAAACACAAACACAATTTAAATAGGGGGAGGAAGTGTTACGGGAATAAAACACAGATACAGTTTACAAAGCAGTCAGGAGAAAGTTACCGGGAATAGAAAATACCCAAAATTTATAAAGGAGCGAGTACAACATTATCTGAATAAAACACAGATACTATTTATTAAAACGTGAGGGAAATATTACGGGAATAAAACTCAGACACAATTTGAATGGGGGGAGGAAATTTTACGGGAAAAAAAACACAGATACAGTTTACAAAGGAGTGAGGGGAAAGTTACGGGAATAAAAAGGAAATATTACGGGAATAAAACACAAACACAATTTAAATAGGGGGGAGGAAATGTTACGGGAATAAAACACAGATACAGTTTACAAAGGAGTGAGGGGAAAGTTACGGGAATAGAAAATACCCAAAATTTATAAAGGAGCGAGTAGAACATTATCTGAATAAAACACAGATACTATTTATTAAAACGTGAGGGAAATATTACGGGAATAAAACTCAGACACAATTTTAATAGGGGGGAGGAAATGTTACGGGAATAAAACACAGATACAGTTTACAAAGGAGTGAGGGTAAAGTTACGGGAATAAAACGGAATTATTACGGGAATAAAACACAGACACAATTTAAATAGGGGGAGCAACTGTTACGGGAATAAAACACAGATACAGTTTACAAAGGAGTGAGGGGAAAGTTACGGGAATAGAAAATACCCAAAATTTATAAAGGAGCGAGTAGAACATTATCTGAATAAAACAGAGATACTATTTATTAAAACGCGAGGGAAATATTACGGGAATAAAACTCAGACACATTTTAAATAGGGGGGTGGAAATGTTATTGGAATAAAACACAGATACAGTTTACAAAGGAGTGAGGGGAAAGTTACGGGAATAAAAAGGAAATATTACGGGAATAAAACACAGACACAATTTAAACAGGGGGGTGGAAATGTTACTGGAATAAAACAAATACAGTTTACAAAAGAGTGAGGTGAATATTACGGGAATAGAAAACACCCAAAATTTATAAAGGAGCGTGTAGAACATTATCGGAATAAAACACAGATACTATTTATTAAAACGTGAGGGAAATATTACGGGAATAAAACTCAGACACAAT
Source organism: Narcine bancroftii (assembly GCF_036971445.1). Classification (NCBI taxonomy): domain Eukaryota; kingdom Metazoa; phylum Chordata; class Chondrichthyes; order Torpediniformes; family Narcinidae; genus Narcine; species Narcine bancroftii. Next base: position 1,473,036 of record NW_027211800.1, on the reverse strand, counting down.
TTAAATAGGGGGGAAGAAATGTTACGTGAATAAAACACAGATACAGTTTACAAAGGAGTGAGGGGAAAGTTACGGGAATAAAAAGGAAATATTACGGGAATAAAACACAGACACAATTTAAACAGGGCGGAGGAAATGTTGCGGAATAAAACACAGATACAGTTTACAAAGGAGTGAGGGGAAAGTTAGGCGTATAAAACGGAAATATAACGGGAATAAAACACAAACACAATTTAAATAGGGGGAGGAAGTGTTACGGGAATAAAACACAGATACAGTTTACAAAGCAGGCAGGAGAAAGTTACCGGGAATAGAAAATACCCAAAATTTATAAAGGAGCGAGTACAACATTATCTGAATAAAACACAGATACTATTTATTAAAACGTGAGGGAAATATTACGGGAATAAAATTCAGACACAATTTAAATAGGTGGGAGGAAATGTTACGTGAATAAAACACAGATACAGTTTACAAAGGAGTGAGGGGAAAGTTACGGGAATAAAAAGGAAATATTACGGGAATAAAACACAGACACAATTTAAACAGGGCGGAGGAAATGTTGCGGAATAAAACACAGATACAGTTTACAAAGGAGTGAGGGGAAAGTTAGGGGTATAAAACGGAAATATAACGGGAATAAAACACAAACACAATTTAAATAGGGGGGAGGAAATGTTACGGGAATAAAACACAGATACAGTTTACAAAGGAGTGAGGAGAAAGTTACCGGGAATAGAAAATATCCAAAATTTATAAAGGAGCGAGTAGAACATTATCTGAATAAAACACAGATACTATTTATTAAAACGTGAGGGAAATATTACGGGAATAAAACTCAGACACAATTTGAATGGGGGGATGAAATTTTACGGGAAAAAAAACACAGATACAGTTTACAAAGGAGTGATGGGAAATTTACGGGAATAAAAAGGAAATATTACGGGAATAAAACACAGACACAATTTAAACAGGGGGGAGGAAATGTTGCAGAATAAAACACAGATACAGTTTACAAAGGAGTGTGGAGAAAGTTAGGGGAATAAAAAGGAAATATTACGGGAATAAAACACAGACACAATTTAAACAGGGGGGTGGAAACGTTACGGGAATAAAACAGATACAGTTTACAAAGGAGAAAGGGGAATGTTACGGGAATAGAAAATACCCAAAATTTATAAAGGAGCGTTTAGAACATTATCTGAATAAAACACAGATACTATTTATTAAAACGTGAGGGAAATATTACGGGAATAAAACACAGACACAATTTAAACAGGGCGGAGGAAATGTTGCGGAATAAAACGCAGATACAGTTTACAAAGGAGTGAGGGGAAAGTTAGGCGTATAAAACGGAAATATAACGGGAATAAAACACAAACACAATTTAAATAGGGGGAGGAAGTGTTACGGGAATAAAACACAGATACAGTTTACAAAGCAGTCAGGAGAAAGTTACCGGGAATAGAAAATACCCAAAATTTATAAAGGAGCGAGTACAACATTATCTGAATAAAACACAGATACTATTTATTAAAACGTGAGGGAAATATTACGGGAATAAAACTCAGACACAATTTGAATGGGGGGAGGATATTTTACGGGAAAAAAAACACAGATACAGTTTACAAAGGAGTGAGGGGAAAGTTACGGGAATAAAAAGGAAATATTACGGGAATAAAACACAAACACAATTTAAATAGGGGGGAGGAAATGTTACGGGAATAAAACACAGATACAGTTTACAAAGGAGTGAGGGGAAAGTTACGGGAATAGAAAATACCCAAAATTTATAAAGGAGCGAGTAGAACATTATCTGAATAAAACACAGATACTATTTATTAAAACGTGAGGGAAATATTACGGGAATATAACTCAGACACAATTTTAATAGGGGGGAGGAAATGTTACGGGAATAAAACACAGATACAGTTTACAAAGGAGTGAGGGTAAAGTTACGGGAATAAAACGGAATTATTACGGGAATAAAACACAGACACAATTTAAACAGGGCGGAGGAAATGTTGCGGAATAAAACACAGATACAGTTTACAAAGCAGGCAGGAGAAAGTTACCGGGAATAGAAAATACCCAAAATTTATAAAGGAGCGAGTACAACATTATCTGAATAAAACACAGATACTATTTATTAAAACGTGAGGGAAATATTACGGGAATAAAATTCAGACACAATTTAAATAGGTGGGAGGAAATGTTACGTGAATAAAACACAGATACAGTTTACAAAGGAGTGAGGGGAAAGTTACGGGAATAAAAAGGAAATATTACGGGAATAAAACACAGACACAATTTAAACAGGGCGGAGGAAATGTTGCGGAATAAAACACAGATACAGTTTACAAAGGAGTGAGGGGAAAGTTAGGGGTATAAAACGGAAACATAACGGGAATAAAACACAAACACAATTTAAATAGGGGGGAGGAAATGTTACGGGAATAAAACACAGATACAGTTTACAAAGGAGTGAGGAGAAAGTTACCGGGAATAGAAAATATCCAAAATTTATAAAGGAGCGAGTAGAACATTATCTGAATAAAACACAGATACTATTTATTAAAACGTGAGGGAAATATTACGGGAATAAAACTCAGACACAATTTGAATGGGGGGATGAAATTTTACGGGAAAAAAAACACAGATACAGTTTACAAAGGAGTGATGGGAAATTTACGGGAATAAAAAGGAAATATTACGGGAATAAAACACAGACACAATTTAAACAGGGGGGAGGAAATGTTGCAGAATAAAACACAGATACAGTTTACAAAGGAGTGTGGAGAAAGTTAGGGGAATAAAAAGGAAATATTACGGGAATAAAACACAGACACAATTTAAACAGGGGGGTGGAAACGTTACGGGAATAAAACAGATACAGTTTACAAAGGAGAAAGGGGAATGTTACGGGAATAGAAAATACCCAAAATTTATAAAGGAGCGTTTAGAACATTATCTGAATAAAACACAGATACTATTTATTAAAACGTGAGGGAAATATTACGGGAATAAAACACAGACACAATTTAAACAGGGGGGATGAAATGTTGCGGAATAAAACACAGATACAGTTTACAAAGGAGTGAGGGGAAAGTTGCGGGAATAAAAAGGAAATATTACGGGAATAAAACACAGTCACAATTTAAATAGAGTGAGGAAATGTTACGGGAATAAAACACCGATACAGTTTACAAATAAGTGAGGGTAAAGTTACGGGAATAAAACGGAATAATTACGGGAATAAAACACAGACACAATTTAAATAGGGGTAGCAACTGTTACGGGAATAAAACACAGATACAGTTTACAAAGGAGTGAGGGGAAACTTACGGGAATAGAAAATACCCAAAATTCATAAAGGAGCGAGTAGAACATTATCTGAATAAAACACAGATACTATTTATTAAAACGTAAGGGAAATATTACGTGAATAAAACTCAGACACAATTTAAATAGGGGGGTGGAAATGTTATGGGAATAAAACACAGATACAGTTTACAAAGGAGTGATGGGAAAGTTACGGGAGTAAAAAGGAAGTATTACGGGAATAAAACACAGACACAATTTAAACAGGGGGGATGAAATGTTGTGGAATAAAACACAGATACAGTTTACAAAGGAGTGAGGGGAAAGTTACGGGAATAAAAAGGAAATATTATGGAAATAAAACAGAGTCATATTTTAAATAGGGGGAGGAAATGTTACGGGAATAAAACACAGATACCGTTTCCAAATGAGTGAGGGTAAAGTTACGAGAATAAAACGGAATTATTACGGGAATAAAACACAGACACAATTTAAATAGGGGGAGCAACTGTTACGGGAATAAAACACAGATACAGTTTACAAAGGAGTGAGGGGAGAGTTACGGGAATAGAAAATACCCAAAATTTATAAAGGAGCGAGTAGATCATTATCTGAATAAAACACAGATACTATTTATTAAAACGTGAGGGAAATATTACGGGAATAAAACACAGACACAATTTAAACAGGGGGGATGAAATGTTGCGGAATAAAACACAGATACAGTTTACAAAGGAGTGATGGGAAAGTTACGGGAATAAAAAGGAAATATTACGGGAATAAAACACAGTCACAATTTAAATAGGGTGAGGAAATGTTACGGGAATAAAACACCGATACAGTTTACAAATGAGTGAGGGTAAAGTTACGGGAATAAAACGGAATTATTACGGGAATAAAAGACAGACATAATTTAAATAGGGGGAGGAAATGTAACGGGAAAAAAACACAGATACATTTTTCAAAGGAGTGAGGGGAAAGTTACGGGAATAGAAAATACCCAAAATTTATAAAGGAGCGAGTAGAACATTATCTGAATAAAACACAGATACTATTTATTAAAACGTGAGGGAAATATTACGGGAATAAAACTCAGACACAAAATAAATAGGGGGGAGGAAATGTTACGGGAATAAAACACAGATACAGTTTACAAAGGAGTGAGGGGAAAGTTACGGGAATAAAAAGGAAATATTACGGGAATAAAACACAGACACAATTTAAACAGGGGGGTGGAAATGTTACTGGAATAAAACAAATACAGTTTACAAAAGAGTGAGGTGAATATTACGGGAATAGAAAACACCCAAAATTTATAAAGGAGCGTGTAGAACATTATCGGAATAAAACACAGATACTATTTATTAAAACGTGAGGGAAATATTACGGGAATAAAACTCAGACACAATTTAAATAGGGGGGAAGAAATGTTACGTGAATAAAACACAGATACAGTTTACAAAGGAGTGAGGGGAAAGTTACGGGAATAAGAAGGAAATATTACGGGAATAAAACACAGACACAATTTAAACAGGGCGGAGGAAATGTTGCGGAATAAAACGCAGATACAGTTTACAAAGGAGTGAGGGGAAAGTTAGGCGTATAAAACGGAAATATAACGGGAATAAAACACAAACACAATTTAAATAGGGGGAGGAAGTGTTACGGGAATAAAACACAGATACAGTTTACAAAGCAGTCAGGAGAAAGTTACCGGGAATAGAAAATACCCAAAATTTATAAAGGAGCGAGTACAACATTATCTGAATAAAACACAGATACTATTTATTAAAACATGAGGGAAATATTACGGGAATAAAACTCAGACACAATTTGAATGGGGGGAGGAAATTTTACGGGAAAAAAAACACAGATACAGTTTACAAAGGAGTGAGGGGAAAGTTACGGGAATAAAAAGGAAATATTACGGGAATAAAACACAAACACAATTTAAATAGGGGGGAGGAAATGTTACGGGAATAAAACACAGATACAGTTTACAAAGGAGTGAGGGGAAAGTTACGGGAATAGAAAATACCCAAAATTTATAAAGGAGCGAGTAGAACATTATCTGAATAAAACAGAGATACTATTTATTAAAACGCGAGGGAAATATTACGGGAATAAAACTCAGACACATTTTAAATAGGGGGGTGGAAATGTTATTGGAATAAAACACAGATACAGTTTACAAAGGAGTGAGGGGAAAGTTACGGGAATAAAAAGGAAATATTACGGGAATAAAACACAGACACAATTTAAACAGGGGGGATGAAATGTTGCGGAATAAAACACAGATACAGTTTACAAAGGAGTGAGGGGAAAGTTACGGGAATAAAAAGGAAATATTACGGGAATAAAACACGGTCAAAATTTAAATAGGGTGAGGAAATGTTACGGGAATAAAACACCGATACAGCTTACAAATGAGTGAGGGTAAAGTTACGGGAATAGAAAATACCCAAAATTTATAAAGGAGCGAGTAGAACATTATCTGAATAAAACACAGATAATATTTATTAAAACGTGAGGGAAATATTACGGGAATAAAACTCAGACACAATTTGAATGGGGGGAGGAAATTTTACGGGAAAAAAAACACAGATGCAGTTTACAAAGGAATGATGGGAAAGTTACGGGAATAAAAAGGAAATATTACGGGAATAAAACACAGACACAATTTAAACAGGGGTGAGGAAATGTTGCAGAATAAAACACAGATACAGTTTACAAAGGAGTGTGGAGAAAGTTAGGGGAATAAAAAGGAAATATTACGGGAATAAAACACAGACACAATTTAAACAGGGGGGTGGAAACGTTACGGGAATAAAACAGATAGAGTTTACAAAGGAGAAAGGGGAATGTTACGGGAATAGAAAATACCCAAAATTTATAAAGGAGCGTTTAGAACATTATCTGAATAAAACACAGATACTATTTATTAAAACGTGAGGGAAATATTACGGGAATAAAACACAGACACAATTTAAACAGGGGGGATGAAATGTTGCGGAATAAAACACAGATACAGTTTACAAAGGAGTGAGGGGAAAGTTACGGGAATAAAAAGGAAATATTACGGGAATAAAACACAGTCACAATTTAAATAGAGTGAGGAAATTTTACGGGAATAAAACACCGATACAGTTTACAAATGAGTGAGGGTAAAGTTACGGGAATAAAACGGAATTATTACGGGAATAAAACACAGACACAATTTAAATAGGGGGAGCAACTGTTACGGGAATAAAACACAGATACAGTTTACAAAGGAGTGAGGGGAAACTTACGGGAATAGAAAATACCCAAAATTCATAAAGGAGCGAGTAGAACATTATCTGAATAAAAAACAGATACTATTTATTAAAACATAAGGGAAATATTACGTGAATAAAACTCAGACACAATTTAAATAGGGGGGTGGAAATGTTATGGGAATAAAACACAGATACAGTTTACAAAGGAGTGATGGGAAAGTTACGGGAATAAAAAGGAAATATTACGGGAATAAAACACAGACACAATTTAAACAGGGGGGATGAAATGTTGCGGAATAAAACACAGATACAGTTTACAAAGGAGTGAGGGGAAAGTTACGGGAATAAAAAGGAAATATTACGGAAATAAAACAGAGTCACATTTTAAATAGGGGGAGGAAATGTTACGGGAATAAAACACAGATACAGTTTACAAATGAGTGAGGGTAAAGTTACGGGAATAAAACGGAATTATTACGGGAATAAAACACAGACACAATTTAAATAGGGGGAGCAACTGTTACGGGAATAAAACACAGATACAGTTTACAAAGGAGTGAGGGGAGAGCTACGGGAATAGAAAATACCCAAAATTTATAAAGGAGCGAGTAGAACATTATCTGAATAAAACACAGATACTATTTATTAAAACGTGAGGGAAATATTACGGGAATAAAACACAGACACAATTTAAACAGGGGGGCTGAAATGTTGCGGAATAAAACACAGATACAGTTTACAAAGGAGTGAGGGGCAAGTTACGGGAATAAAAAGGAAATATTACGGGAATAAAACACAGTCACATTTTAAATAGGGTGAGGAAATGTTACGGGAATAAAACACCGATACAGTTTACAAATGAGTGAGGGTAAAGTTACGGGAATAAAACGGAATTATTACGGGAATAAAAGACAGACATAATTTAAATAGGGGGAGGAAATGTAACGGGAAAAAAACACAGATACATTTTTCAAAGGAGTGAGGGGAAAGTTACGGGAATAGAAAATACCCAAAATTTATAAAGGAGCGAGTAGAACATTATCTGAATAAAACACAGATACTATTTATTAAAACGTGAGGGAAATATTACGGGAATAAAACTCAGACACAATTTAAATAGGGGGGAGGAAATGTTACGGGAATAAAACACAGATACAGTTTACAAAGTAGTGAGGGGAAAGTAACGGGAATAAAAAGGAAATATTACGGGAATAAAACACAGACACAATTTAAACAGGGGGGTGGAAATGTTACTGGAATAAAACAAATACAGTTTACAAAAGAGTGAGGTGAATATTACGGGAATAGAAAACACCCAAAATTTATAAAGGAGCGTGTAGAACATTATCGGAATAAAACACAGATACTATTTATTAAAACGTGAGGGAAATATTACGGGAATAAAACTCAGACACAATTTAAATAGGGGGGAAGAAATGTTACGTGAATAAAACACAGATACAGTTTACAAAGGAGTGAGGGGAAAGTTACGGGAATAAAAAGGAAATATTACGGGAATAAAACACAGACACAATTTAAACAGGGCGGAGGAAATGTTGCGGAATAAAACGCAGATACAGTTTACAAAGGAGTGAGGGGAAAGTTAGGCGTATAAAACGGAAATATAACGGGAATAAAACACAAACACAATTTAAATAGGGGGAGGAAGTGTTACGGGAATAAAACACAGATACAGTTTACAAAGCAGTCAGGAGAAAGTTACCGGGAATAGAAAATACCCAAAATTTATAAAGGAGCGAGTACAACATTATCTGAATAAAACACAGATACTATTTATTAAAACGTGAGGGAAATATTACGGGAATAAAACTCAGACACAATTTGAATGGGGGGAGGAAATTTTACGGGAAAAAAACACAGATACAGTTTACAAAGAAGTGAGGGGAAAGTTACGGGAATAAAAAGGAAATATTACGGGAATAAAACACAAACACAATTTAAACAGGGGGGTGGAAATGTTACTGGAATAAAACAAATACAGTTTACAAAAGAGTGAGGTGAATATTACGGGAATAGAAAACACCCAAAATTTATAAAGGAGCGTGTAGAACATTATCGGAATAAAACACAGATACTATTTATTAAAACGTGAGGGAAATATTACGGGAATAAAACTCAGACACAATTTAAATAGGGGGGAAGAAATGTTACGTGAATAAAACACAGATACAGTTTACAAAGGAGTGAGGGGAAAGTTACGGGAATAAAAAGGAAATATTACGGGAATAAAACACAGACACAATTTAAACAGGGCGGAGGAAATGTTGCGGAATAAAACGCAGATACAGTTTACAAAGGAGTGAGGGGAAAGTTAGGCGTATAAAACGGAAATATAACGGGAATAAAACACAAACACAATTTAAATAGGGGGAGGAAGTGTTACGGGAATAAAACACAGATACAGTTTACAAAGCAGTCAGGAGAAAGTTACCGGGAATAGAAAATACCCAAAATTTATAAAGGAGCGAGTACAACATTATCTGAATAAAACACAGATACTATTTATTAAAACGTGAGGGAAATATTACGGGAATAAAACTCAGACACAATTTGAATGGGGGGAGGAAATTTTACGGGAAAAAAACACAGATACAGTTTACAAAGAAGTGAGGGGAAAGTTACGGGAATAAAAAGGAAATATTACGGGAATAAAACACAAACACAATTTAAATAGGGGGGAGGAAATGTTACTGGAATAAAACACAGATACAGTTTACAAAGGAGTGAGGGGAAACTTACGGGAATAGAAAATACCCAAAATTCATAAAGGAGCGAGTAGAACATTATCTGAATAAAAAACAGATACTATTTATTAAAACATAAGGGAAATATTACGTGAATAAAACTCAGACACAATTTAAATAGGGGGGTGGAAATGTTATGGGAATAAAACACAGATACAGTTTACAAAGGAGTGATGGGAAAGTTACGGGAATAAAAAGGAAATATTACGGGAATAAAACACAGACACAATTTAAACAGGGGGGATGAAATGTTGCGGAATAAAACACAGATACAGTTTACAAAGGAGTGAGGGGAAAGTTACGGGAATAAAAAGGAAATATTACGGAAATAAAACAGAGTCACATTTTAAATAGGGGCAGGAAATGTTACGGGAATAAAACACAGATACAGTTTACAAATGAGTGAGGGTAAAGTTACGGGAATAAAACGGAATTATTACGGGAATAAAACACAGACACAATTTAAATAGGGGGAGCAACTGTTACGGGAATAAAACACAGATACAGTTTACAAAGGAGTGAGGGGAGAGTTACGGGAATAGAAAATACCCAAAATTTATAAAGGAGCGAGTAGAACATTATCTGAATAAAACACAGATACTATTTATTAAAACGTGAGGGAAATATTACGGGAATAAAACACAGACACAATTTAAACAGGGGGGATGAAATGTTGCGGAATAAAACACAGATACAGTTTACAAAGGAGTGAGGGGCAAGTTACGGGAATAAAAAGGAAATATTACGGGAATAAAACACAGTCACATTTTAAATAGGGTGAGGAAATGTTACGGGAATAAAACACCGATACAGTTTACAAATGAGTGAGGGTAAAGTTACGGGAATAAAACGGAATTATTACGGGAATAAAAGACAGACATAATTTAAATAGGGTGAGGAAATGTAACGGGAAAAAAACACAGATACATTTTTCAAAGGAGTGAGGGGAAAGTTACGGGAATAGAAAATACCCAAAATTTATAAAGGAGCGAGTAGAACATTATCTGAATAAAACACAGATACTATTTATTAAAACGTGAGGGAAATATTACGGGAATAAAACTCAGACACAATTTAAATAGGGGGGAGGAAATGTTACGGGAATAAAACACAGATACAGTTTACAAAGGAGTGAGGGGAAAGTTACGGGAATAAAAAGGAAATATTACGGGAATAAAACACAGACACAATTTAAACAGGGGGGTGGAAATGTTACTGGAATAAAACAAATACAGTTTACAAAAGAGTGAGGTGAATATTACGGGAATAGAAAACACCCAAAATTTATAAAGGAGCGTGTAGAACATTATCGGAATAAAACACAGATACTATTTATTAAAACGTGAGGGAAATATTACGGGAATAAAACTCAGACACAATTTAAATAGGGGGGAAGAAATGTTACGTGAATAAAACACAGATACAGTTTACAAAGGAGTGAGGGGAAAGTTACGGGAATAAAAAGGAAATATTACGGGAATAAAACACAGACACAATTTAAACAGGGCGGAGGAAATGTTGCGGAATAAAACGCAGATACAGTTTACAAAGGAGTGAGGGGAAAGTTAGGCGTATAAAACGGAAATATAACGGGAATAAAACACAAACACAATTTAAATAGGGGGAGGAAGTGTTACGGGAATAAAACACAGATACAGTTTACAAAGCAGTCAGGAGAAAGTTACCGGGAATAGAAAATACCCAAAATTTATAAAGGAGCCAGTACAACATTATCTGAATAAAACACAGATACTATTTATTAAAACGTGAGGGAAATATTACGGGAATAAAACTCAGACACAATTTGAATGGGGGGAGGAAATTTTACGGGAAAAAAACACAGATACAGTTTACAAAGAAGTGAGGGGAAAGTTACGGGAATAAAAAGGAAATATTACGGGAATAAAACACAAACACAATTTAAATAGGGGGGAGGAAATGTTACTGGAATAAAACACAGATACAGTTTACAAAGGAGTGAGGGGAAAGTTACGGGAATAGAAAATACCCAAAATTTATAAAGGAGCGAGTAGAACATTATCTGAATAAAACACAGATACTATTTATTAAAACGTGAGGGAAATATTACGGGAATAAAACTCAGACACAATTTTAATAGGGGGGAGGGAATGTTACGGGAATAAAACACAGATACAGTTTACAAAGGAGTGAGTGGAAAGTTAAGGGAATAAAACGGAAATATTACGGGAATAAAACACAGTCGCAATTTAAATAGGGGGAGGAAATGTTACGGGAATAAAACACAGATACAGTTTACAAAGGAGTGAGGGGAAAGTTACGGGAATAAAAAGGAAATATTACGGGAATAAAACACGGTCAAAATTTAAATAGGTTGAGGAAATGTTACGGGAATAAAACACCGATACAGGTTACAAATGAGTGAGGGTAAAGTTACGGGAATAGAAAATACCCAAAATTTATAAAGGAGCGAGTAGAACATTATCTGAATAAAACACAGATACTATTTATTAAAACGTGAGGGAAATATTACGGGAATAAAACTCAGACACAATTTGAATGGGGGGAGGAAATTTTACGGGAAAAAAAACACAGATGCAGTTTACAAAGGAATGATGGGAAAGTTACGGGAATAAAAAGGAAATATTACGGGAATAAAACACAGACACAATTTAAATAGGGGGAGGAAATGTTGCAGAATAAAACACAGATACAGTTTACAAAGGAGTGTGGAGAAAGTTAGGGGAATAAAAAGGAAATATTACGGGAATAAAACACAGACACAATTTAAACAGGGGGGTGGAAACGTTACGGGAATAAAACAGATACAGTTTACAAAGGAGAAAGGGGAATGTTACGGGAATAGAAAATACCCAAAATTTATAAAGGAGCGTTTAGAACATTATCTGAATAAAACACAGATACTATTTATTAAAACGTGAGGGAAATATTACGGGAATAAAACACAGACACAATTTAAACAGGGGGGATGAAATGTTGCGGAATAAAACACAGATACAGTTTACAAAGGAGTGAGGGGAAAGTTACGGGAATAAAAAGGAAATATTACGGGAATAAAACACAGTCACAATTTAAATAGAGTGAGGAAATGTTACGGGAATAAAACACCGATACAGTTTAAAAAATGAGTGAGGGTAAAGTTACGGGAATAAAACGGAATTATTACGGGAATAAAACACAGACACAATTTAAATAGGGGGAGCAACTGTTACGGGAATAAAACACAGATACAGTTTACAAAGGAGTGAGGGGAAACTTACGGGAATAGAAAATACCCAAAATTCATAACGGAGCGAGTAGAACATTATCTGAATAAAACACAGATACTATTTATTAAAACATAAGGGAAATATTACGTGAATAAAACTCAGACACAATTTAAATAGGGGGGTGGAAATGTTATGGGAATAAAACACAGATACAGTTTACAAAGGAGTGATGGGAAAGTTACGGGAATAAAAAGGAAATATTACGGGAATAAAACACAGACACAATTTAAACAGGGGGGATGAAATGTTGCGGAATAAAACACAGATACAGTTTACAAAGGAGTGAGGGGAAAGTTACGGGAATAAAAAGGAAATATTACGGAAATAAAACAGAGTCACATTTTAAATAGGGGGAGGAAATGTTACGGGAATAAAACACAGATACAGTTTACAAATGAGTGAGGGTAAAGTTACGGGAATAAAACGGAATTATTACGGGAATAAAACACAGACACAATTTAAATAGGGGGAGCAACTGTTACGGGAATAAAACACAGATACAGTTTACAAAGGAGTGAGGGGAGAGTTACGGGAATAGAAAATACCCAAAATTTATAAAGGAGCGAGTAGAACATTATCTGAATAAAACACAGATACTATTTATTAAAACGTGAGGGAAATATTACGGGAATAAAACACAGACACAATTTAAACAGGGGGGATGAAATGTTGCGGAATAAAACACAGATACAGTTTACAAAGGAGTGAGGGGCAAGTTACGGGAATAAAAAGGAAATATTACGGGAATAAAACACAGTCACATTTTAAATAGGGTGAGGAAATGTTACGGGAATAAAACACCGATACAGTTTACAAATGAGTGAGGGTAAAGTTACGGGAATAAAACGGAATTATTACGGGAATAAAAGACAGACATAATTTAAATAGGGGGAGGAAATGTCACGGGAAAAAAACACAGATACATTTTTGAAAGGAGTGAGGGGAAAGTTACGGGAATAGAAAATACCCAAAATTTATAAAGGAGCGAGTAGAACATTATCTGAATAAAACACAGATACTATTTATTAAAACGTGAGGGAAATATTACGGGAATAAAACTCAGACACAATTTAAATAGGGGGGAGGAAATGTTACGGGAATAAAACACAGATACAGTTTACAAAGGAGTGAGGGGAAAGTTACGGGAATAAAAAGGAAATATTACGGGAATAAAACACAGGCACAATTTAAACAGGGGGGTGGAAATGTTACTGGAATAAAACAAATACAGTTTACAAAAGAGTGAAGTGAATGTTACGGGAATAGAAAACACCCAAAATTTATAAAGGAGCGTGTAGAACATTATCAGAATAAAACACAGATACTATTTATTAAAACGTGAGGGAAATATTACGGGAATAAAACTCAGACACAATTTAAATAGGGGGAGGAAATGTTACGTGAATAAAACACAAATACAGTTTACAAAGGAGTGAGGGGAAAGTTACGGGAATAAAAAGGAAATATTACGGGAATAAAACACAGACACAATTTAAAGAGTGCGGAGGAAATGTTGCGGAATAAAACACACATACAGTTTACAAAGGAGTGAGGGGAAAGTTAGGCGTATAAAACGGAAATATAACGGGAATAAAACACAGACACAATTTAAACAGGGGGGATGAAATGTTGCGGAATAAAACACAGATACAGTTTACAAAGGAGTGAGGGGAAAGTTACGGGAATAAAAAGGAAATATTACGGGAATAAAACACGGTCAAAATTTAAATAGGGTGAGGAAATGTTACGGGAATAAAACACAGATACAGTTTACAAAGCAGTCAGGAGAAAGTTACCGGGAATAGAAAATACCCAAAATTTATAAAGGAGCGAGTACAACATTATCTGAATAAAACACAGATACTATTTATTAAAACGTGATGGAAATATTACGGGAATAAAACTCAGACACAATTTGAATGGGGGGAGGAAATTTTACGGGAAAAAAAAAACAGATACAGTTTACAAAGGAGTGAGGGGAAAGTTACGGGAATAAAAAGGAAATATTACGGGAATAAAACACAAACACAATTTAAATAGGGGGGAGGAAATGTTACGGGAATAAAACACAGATACAGTTTACAAAGGAGTGAGGGGAAAGTTACGGGAATAGAAAATACCCAAAATTTATAAAGGAGCGAGTAGAACATTATCTGAATAAAACACAGATACTATTTATTAAAACGTGAGGGAAATATTACGGGAATAAAACTCAGACACAATTTTAATAGGGGGGAGGAAATGTTACGGGAATAAAACACAGATACAGTTTACAAAGGAGTGAGTGGAAAGTTAAGGGAATAAAACGGAAATATTACGGGAATAAAACACAGTCGCAATTTAAATAGGGGGAGGAAATGTTACGGGAATAAAACACAGATACAATTTACAAAGGAGTGAGGGTAAAGTTACGGGAATAAAACGGAATTATTACGGGAATAAAACACAGACACAATTTAAATAGGGGGAGCAACTGTTACGGGAATAAAACACAGATACAGTTTACAAAGGAGTGAGGGGAAAGTTACGGGAATAGAAAATACCCAAAATTTATAAAGGAGCGAGTAGAACATTATCTGAATAAAACAGAGATACTATTTATTAAAACGCGAGGGAAATATTACGGGAATAAAACTCAGACACATTTTAAATAGGGGGGTGGAAATGTTATTGGAATAAAACACAGATACAGTTTACAAAGGAGTGAGGGGAAAGTTACGGGAATAAAAAGGAAATATTACGGGAATAAAACACAGACACAATTTAAACAGGGGGGATGAAATGTTGCGGAATAAAACACAGATACAGTTTACAAAGGAGTGAGGGGAAAGTTACGGGAATAAAAAGGAAATATTACGGGAATAAAACACGGTCAAAATTTAAATAGGGTGAGGAAATGTTACGGGAATAAAACACCGATACAGCTTACAAATGAGTGAGGGTAAAGTTACGGGAATAGAAAATACCCAAAATTTATAAAGGAGCGAGTAGAACATTATCTGAATAAAACACAGATACTATTTATTAAAACGTGAGGGAAATATTACGGGAATAAAACTCAGACACAATTTGAATGGGGGGAGGAAATTTTACGGGAAAAAAACACAGATGCAGTTTATAAAGGAATGATGGGAAAGTTACGGGAATAAAAAGGAAATATTACGGGAATAAAACACAGACACAATTTAAACAGGGGGGAGGAAATGTTGCAGAATAAAACACAGATACAGTTTACAAAGGAGTGTGGAGAAAGTTAGGGGAATAAAAAGGAAATATTACGGGAATAAAACACAGACACAATTTAAACAGGGGGGTGGAAACGTTACGGGAATAAAACAGATACAGTTTACAAAGGAGAAAGGGGAATGTTACGGGAATAGAAAATACCCAAAATTTATAAAGGAGCGTTTAGAACATTATCTGAATAAAACACAGATACTATTTATTAAAACGTGAGGGAAATATTACGGGAATAAAACACAGACACAATTTAAACAGGGGGGATGAAATGTTGCGGAATAAAACACAGATACAGTTTACAAAGGAGTGAGGGGAAAGTTACGGGAATAAAAAGGAAATATTACGGGAATAAAACACAGTCACAATTTAAATAGAGTGAGGAAATGTTACGGGAATAAAACACCGATACAGTTTACAAATGAGTGAGGGTAAAGTTACGGGAATAAAACGGAATTATTACGGGAATAAAACACAGACACAATTTAAATAGGGGGAGCAACTGTTACGGGAATAAAACACAGATACAGTTTACAAAGGAGTGAGGGGAAACTTACGGGAATAGAAAATACCCAAAATTCATAAAGGAGCGAGTAGAACATTATCTGAATAAAACACAGATACTATTTATTAAAACATAAGGGAAATATTACGTGAATAAAACTCAGACACAATTTAAATAGGGGGGTGGAAATGTTATGGGAATAAAACACAGATACAGTTTACAAAGGAGTGATGGGAAAGTTACGGGAATAAAAAGGAAATATTACGGGAATAAAACACAGACACAATTTAAACAGGGGGGATGAAATGTTGCGGAATAAAACACAGATACAGTTTACAAAGGAGTGAGGGGAAAGTTACGGGAATAAAAAGGAAATATTATGGAAATAAAACAGAGTCACATTTTAAATAGGGGGAGGAAATGTTACGGGAATAAAACACAGATACAGTTTACAAATGAGTGAGGGTAAAGTTACGGGAATAAAACGGAATTATTACGGGAATAAAACACAGACACAATTTAAATAGGGGGAGCAACTGTTACGGGAATAAAACACAGATACAGTTTACAAAGGAGTGAGGGGAGAGTTACGGGAATAGAAAATACCCAAAATTTATAAAGGAGCGAGTAGAACATTATCTGAATAAAACACAGATACTATTTATTAAAACGTGAGGGAAATATTACTGGAATAAAACACAGACACAATTTAAACAGGGGGGATGAAATGTTGCGGAATAAAACACAGATACAGTTTACAAAGGAGTGAGGGGCGAGTTACGGGAATAAAAAGGAAATATTACGGGAATAAAACACAGTCACATTTTAAATAGGGTGAGGAAATGTTACGGGAATAAAACACCGATACAGTTTACAAATGAGTGAGGGTAAAGTTACGGGAATAAAACGGAATTATTACGGGAATAAAAGACAGACATAATTTAAATAGGGGGAGGAAATGTAACGGGAAAAAAACACAGATACATTTTTCAAAGGAGTGAGGGGAAAGTTACGGGAATAGAAAATACCCAAAATTTATAAAGGAGCGAGTAGAACATTATCTGAATAAAACACAGATACTATTTATTAAAACGTGAGGGAAATATTACGGGAATAAAACTCAGACACAATTTAAATAGGGGGGAGGAAATGTTACGGGAATAAAGCACAGATACAGTTTACAAAGGAGTGAGGGGAAAGTTACGGGAATAAAAAGGAAATATTACGGGAATAAAACACAGACACAATTTAAAAAGGGGGGTGGAAATGTTACTGGAATAAAACAAATACAGTTTACAAAAGAGTGAAGTGAATGTTACGGGAATAGAAAACACCCAAAATTTATAAAGGAGCGTGTAGAACATTATCAGAATAAAACACAGATACTATTTATTAAAACGTGAGGGAAATATTACGGGAATAAAACACAGACACAATTTAAACAGGGGGGATGAAATGTTGCGGAATAAAACACAGATACAGTTTACAAAGGAGTGAGGGGCAAGTTACGGGAATAAAAAGGAAATATTACGGGAATAAAACACAGTCACATTTTAAATAGGGTGAGGAAATGTTACGGGAATAAAACACCGATACAGTTTACAAATGAGTGAGGGTAAAGTTACGGGAATAAAACGGAATTATTACGGGAATAAAAGACAGACATAATTTAAATAGGGGGAGGAAATGTAACGGGAAAAAAACACAGATACATTTTTCAAAGGAGTGAGGGTAAAGTTACGGGAATAGAAAATACCCAAAATTTATAAAGGAGCGAGTAGAACATTATCTGAATAAAACACAGATACTATTTATTAAAACGTGAGGGAAATATTACGGGAATAAAACTCAGACACAATTTAAATAGGGGGGAGGAAATGTTACGGGAATAAAACACAGATACAGTTTACAAAGGAGTGAGGGGAAAGTTACGGGAATAAAAAGGAAATATTACGGGAATAAAACACAGACACAATTTAAACAGGGGGGTGGAAATGTTACTGGAATAAAACAAATACAGTTTACAAAAGAGTGAAGTGAATGTTACGGGAATAGAAAACACCCAAAATTTATAAAGGAGCGTGTAGAACATTATCAGAATAAAACACAGATACTATTTATTAAAACGTGAGGGAAATATTACGGGAATAAAACTCAGACACAATTTAAATAGGGGGAGGAAATGTTACGTGAATAAAACACAAATACAGTTTACAAAGGAGTGAGGGGAAAGTTACGGGAATAAAAAGGAAATATTACGGGAATAAAACACAGACACAATTTAAAGAGGGCGGAGGAAATGTTGCGGAATAAAACACACATACAGTTTACAAAGGAGTGAGGGGAAAGTTAGGCGTATAAAACGGAAATATAACGGGAATAAAACACAGACACAATTTAAACAGGGGGGATGAAATGTTGCGGAATAAAACACAGATACAGTTTACAAAGGAGTGAGGGGAAAGTTACGGGAATAAAAAGGAAATATTACGGGAATAAAACACGGTCAAAATTTAAATAGGGTGAGGAAATGTTACGGGAATAAAACACAGATACAGTTTACAAAGCAGTCAGGAGAAAGTTACCGGGAATAGAAAATACCCAAAATTTATAAAGGAGCGAGTACAACATTATCTGAATAAAACACAGATACTATTTATTAAAACGTGATGGAAATATTACGGGAATAAAACTCAGACACAATTTGAATGGGGGGAGGAAATTTTACGGGAAAAAAAAAACAGATACAGTTTACAAAGGAGTGAGGGGAAAGTTACGGGAATAAAAAGGAAATATTACGGGAATAAAACACAAACACAATTTAAATAGGGGGGAGGAAATGTTACGGGAATAAAACACAGATACAGTTTACAAAGGAGTGAGGGGTAAGTTACGGGAATAGAAAATACCCAAAATTTATAAAGGAGCGAGTAGAACATTATCTGAATAAAACACAGATACTATTTATTAAAACGTGAGGGAAATATTACGGGAATAAAACTCAGACACAATTTTAATAGGGGGGAGGAAATGTTACGGGAATAAAACACAGATACAGTTTACAAAGGAGTGAGTGGAAAGTTAAGGGAATAAAACGGAAATATTACGGGAATAAAACACAGTCGCAATTTAAATAGGGGGAGGAAATGTTACGGGAATAAAACACAGATACAATTTACAAAGGAGTGAGGGTAAAGTTACGGGAATAAAACGGAATTATTACGGGAATAAAACACAGACACAATTTAAATAGGGGGAGCAACTGTTACGGGAATAAAACACAGATACAGTTTACAAAGGAGTGAGGGGAAAGTTACGGGAATAGAAAATACCCAAAATTTATAAAGGAGCGAGTAGAACATTATCTGAATAAAACAGAGATACTATTTATTAAAACGCGAGGGAAATATTACGGGAATAAAACTCAGACACATTTTAAATAGGGGGGTGGAAATGTTATTGGAATAAAACACAGATACAGTTTACAAAGGAGTGAGGGGAAAGTACGGGAATAAAAAGGAAATATTACGGGAATAAAACACAGACACAATTTAAACAGGGGGGATGAAATGTTGCGGAATAAAACACAGATACAGTTTACAAAGGAGTGAGGGGAAAGTTACGGGAATAAAAAGGAAATATTACGGGAATAAAACACGGTCAAAATTTAAATAGGGTGAGGAAATGTTACGGGAATAAAACACCGATACAGCTTACAAATGAGTGAGGGTAAAGTTACGGGAATAGAAAATACCCAAAATTTATAAAGGAGCGAGTAGAACATTATCTGAATAAAACACAGATACTATTTATTAAAACGTGAGGGAAATATTACGGGAATAAAACTCAGACACAATTTGAATGGGGGGAGGAAATTTTACGGGAAAAAAACACAGATGCAGTTTATAAAGGAATGATGGGAAAGTTACGGGAATAAAAAGGAAATATTACGGGAATAAAACACAGACACAATTTAAACAGGGGGGAGGAAATGTTGCAGAATAAAACACAGATACAGTTTACAAAGGAGTGTGGAGAAAGTTAGGGGAATAAAAAGGAAATATTACGGGAATAAAACACAGACACAATTTAAACAGGGGGGTGGAAACGTTACGGGAATAAAACAGATACAGTTTACAAAGGAGAAAGGGGAATGTTACGGGAATAGAAAATACCCAAAATTTATAAAGGAGCGTTTAGAACATTATCTGAATAAAACACAGATACTATTTATTAAAACGTGAGGGAAATATTACGGGAATAAAACACAGACACAATTTAAACAGGGGGGATGAAATGTTGCGGAATAAAACACAGATACAGTTTACAAAGGAGTGAGGGGAAAGTTACGGGAATAAAAAGGAAATATTACGGGAATAAAACACAGTCACAATTTAAATAGAGTGAGGAAATGTTACGGGAATAAAACACCGATACAGTTTACAAATGAGTGAGGGTAAAGTTACGGGAATAAAACGGAATTATTACGGGAATAAAACACAGACACAATTTAAATAGGGGGAGCAACTGTTACGGGAATAAAACACAGATACAGTTTACAAAGGAGTGAGGGGAAACTTACGGGAATAGAAAATACCCAAAATTCATAAAGGAGCGAGTAGAACATTATCTGAATAAAACACAGATACTATTTATTAAAACATAAGGGAAATATTACGTGAATAAAACTCAGACACAATTTAAACAGGGGGGTGGAAATGTTACTGGAATAAAACAAATACAGTTTACAAAAGAGTGAAGTGAATGTTACGGGAATAGAAAACACCCAAAATTTATAAAGGAGCGTGTAGAACATTATCAGAATAAAACACAGATACAATTTATTAAAACGTGAGGGAAATATTACGGGAATAAAACTCAGACACAATTTAAATAGGGGGAGGAAATGTTACGTGAATAAAACACAAATACAGTTTACAAAGGAGTGAGGGGAAAGTTACGGGAATAAAAAGGAAATATTACGGGAATAAAACACAGACACAATTTAAAGAGGGCGGAGGAAATGTTGCGGAATAAAACACACATACAGTTTACAAAGGAGTGAGGGGAAAGTTAGGCGTATAAAACGGAAATATAACGGGAATAAAACACAAACACAATTTAAATAGGGGGGAGGAAGTGTTACGGGAATAAAACACAGATACAGTTTACAAATGAGTTAGGGTAAAGTTACGGGAAAAAAACGGAATTATTACGGGAATAAAACACAGACACAATTTAAATAGGGGGAGCAACTGTTACGGGGATAAAACACAGATACAGTTTACAAAGGAGTGAGGGGAAAATTACGGGAATAGAAAATACCCAAAATTTATAAAGGAGCGAGTAGAACATTATCTGAATAAAACACAGACACTATTTATTAAAACGTGAGGGAAATATTACGGGAATAAAACTCAGACACAATTTAAATTGGGGGGAGGAAATGTTAGGGGAATAAAACACAGATACAGTTTACAAAGAAGTGAGGGGAAAGTTACGGGAATAAAAAGGAAACATTACGGGAATAAAACACAGACACAATTTAAACAGGGGGGAGGAAATGTTGCGGAATAAAACACAGATACAGTTTACAAAGGAGTGAGTGGAAAGTTAGGGGAATAAAACGGAAATATTACGGGAATAAAACACAGTCGCAATTTAAATAGGGGGAGGAAATGTTACGGGAATAAAACACAGATACAGTTTACAAAGGAGTGAGGGTAAAGTTACGGGAATAAAACGGAATTATTACGGGAATAAAACACAGACACAATTTAAATAGGGGGAGCAACTGTTACGGGAATAAAACACAGATACAGTTTACAAAGGAGTGAGGGGAAAGTTACGGGAATAGAAAATACCCAAAATTTATAAAGGAGCGAGTAGAACATTATCTGAATAAAACAGAGATACTATTTATTAAAACGCGAGGGAAATATTACGGGAATAAAACTCAGACACAATTTAAATAGGGGGGTGGAAATGTTATTGGAATAAAACACAGATACAGTTTACAAAGGAGTGATGGGAAAGTTACGGGAATAAAAAGGAAATATTACGGGAATAATACACAGACACAATTTAAACAGGGGGGATGAAATGTTGCGGAATAAAACACAGATACAGTTTACAAAGGAGTGAGGGGAAAGTTACGGGAATAAAAAGGAAATATTACGGGAATAAAACACGGTCAAAATTTAAATAGGGTGAGGAAATGTTACGGGATTAAAACACCGATACAGCTTACAAATGAGTGAGGGTAAAGTTACGGGAATAAAACGGAATTATTACGGGAATAAAACACAGACACAATTTAAAGAGGGGGAGCAACTGTTACGGGAATAAAACACAGATGCAGTTTACAAAGGAGTGAGGGGAAACTTCCGTGAATATAAAATACCCAAAATTTATAAAGGAGCGAGTAGAACATTATCTGAATAAAACACAGATACTATTTATTAAAACGTAAGGGAAATATTACGGGAATAAAACTCAGACACAATTTAAATAGGGGGGTGGAATTTTTATGGGAATAAAACACAGATACAGTTTACAAAGGAGTGATGGGAAAGTTACGGGAATAAAAAGGAAATATTACGGGAATAAAACACAGACACAATTTAAACAGGGGGGATAAAATGTTGCGGAATAAAACACAGATACAGTTTACAAAGGAGTGAGGGGAAAGTTACGGGAATAAAAAGGAAATATTACGGAAATAAAACACAGTCACATTTTAAACAGGGGGAGGAAATGTTACGGGAATAAAACACTGATACAGTTTACAAATGAGTGAGGGTAAAGTTACGGGAATAAAACGAAATTATTACGGGAATAAAACACAGACACAATTTAAATAGGGGGAGCAACTGTTACGGGAATAAAACACAGATACAGTTTACAAAGGAGTGAGGAGAGAGTCACGGGAATAGAAAATACCCAAAATTTATAAAGGAGCGAGTAGAACATTATCTGAATAAAACACAGATACTATTTATTAAAACGTGAGGGAAATATTACAGGAATAAAACTCAGACACAATTTAAATAGGGGGGAGGAAATGTTACGGGAATAAAACACAGATACAGTTTACAAAGGAGTGAGGGGAAAGTTACGGGAATAAAAAGGAAACATTACGGGAATAAAACACAGACACAATTTAAACAGGGGGGAGGAAATGTTGTGGAATAAAACACAGATACAGTTTACAAAGGAGTGAGTGGAAAGTTAGGGGAATAAAACGGAAATATTACGGGAGTAAAACACAGTCGCAATTTAAATAGGGGGAGGAAATGTTACGGGAATAAAACACAGATACAGTTTACAAAGGAGTGAGGGTAAAGTTACGGGAATAAAACGGAATTATTACGGGAATAAAACACAGACACAATTTAAATAGGGGGAGCAACTGTTACGGGAATAAAACACAGATACAGTTTACAAAGGAGTGAGGGGAAAGTTACGGGAATAGAAAATACCCAAAATTTATAAAGGTGCGAGTAGAACATTATCTGAATAAAACAGAGATACTATTTATTAAAACGCGAGGGAAATATTACGGGAATAAAACTCAGACACAATTTAAATAGGGGGGTGGAAATGTTATTGGAATAAAACACAGATACAGTTTACAAAGGAGTGATGGGAAAGTTACGGGAATAATAAGGAAATATTACGGGAATAAAACACAGACACAATTTAAACAGGGGGGATGAAATGTTGCGGAATAAAACACAGATACAGTTTACAAAGGAGTGAGGGGAAAGTTACGGGAATAAAAAGGAAATATTACGGGAATAAAACACGGTCAAAATTTAAATAGGGTGAGGAAATGTTACGGGAATAAAACACCGATACAGCTTACAAATGAGTGGGGGTAAAGTTACGGGAATAAAACGGAATTATTACGGGAATAAAACACAGACACAATTTAAAGAGGGGGAGCAACTGTTACGGGAATAAAACACAGATGCAGTTTACAAAGGAGTGAGGGGAAACTTCCGTGAATATAAAATACCCAAAATTTATAAAGGAGCGAGTAGAACATTATCTGAATAAAACACAGATACTATTTATTAAAACGTAAGGGAAATATTACGGGAATAAAACTCAGACACAATTTAAACAGGGGGGATAAAATGTTGCGGAATAAAACACAGATACCATTTACAAAGGAGTGATGGGAAAGTTAGGGGAATAAAAAGGAAATATTACGGGAATAAAACACAGACACAATTTAAACAGGGGGGATAAAATGTTGCGGAATAAAACACAGATACAGTTTACAAAGGAGTGAGGGTAAAGTTACGGGAATGAAAAGGAAATATTACGGAAATAAAACACAGTCACATTTTAAATAGGGGGAGGAAATGTTACGGGAATAAAACACAGATACAGTCTACAAATGAGTGAGGGTAAAGATACGGGAATAAAACGAAATTATTACGGGAATAAAACTCAGACACAATTTAAATAGGGGGAGCAACTGTTACGGGAATAAAACACAGATACAGTTTACAAAGGAGTGAGGGGAGAGTCACGGGAATAGAAAATACCCAAAATTTATAAAGGAGCGAGTAGAACATTATCTGAATAAAACACAGATACTATTTATTAAAACGTGAGGTAAATATTACGGCAATAAAACTCGGATACAGTTTACAAAGGAGTGATGGGAAAGTTACGGGAATAAAAAGGAAATATTACGGGAATAAAACACAGACACAATTTAAACAGGGGGGATGAAATGTTGCGGAATAAAACACAGATACAGTTTACAAAGGAGTGAGGGGAACGTTACGGGAATAAAAAGGAAATATTACGGGAATAAAACACAGACACAATTTAAACAGGGGGGAGGAAATGTTGCGGAATAAAACACAGATACAGTTTACAAAGGAGTTAGTGGAAAGTTAGGGGAATAAAACGGAAATATTACGGGAATGAAACACAGTCACAATTTAAATAGGGGGAGGAAATGTTACGGGAATAAAACACAGATACAGTTTACAAAGGAGTGAGTGGAAAGTTAGGGGAATAAAACGGAAATATTACGGGAATAAGACACAGTCACAATTTAAATAGGGGGAGGAAATGTTACGGGAATAAAACACCGATAGAGTTTACAAATGAGTGAGGGTAAAGTTACGGGAATAAAACGGAAATATTACGGGAATAAAACACAGTCGCAATTTAAATAGGGGGAGGAAATGTTACGGGAATAAAACACAGATACAGTTTACAAAGGAGTGAGGGTAAAGTTACGGGAATAAAACGGAATTATTACGGGAATAAAACACAGACACAATTTAAATAGGGGGAGCAACTGTTACGGGAATAAAACACAGATACAGTTTACAAAGGAGTGAGGGGAAAGTTACGGGAATAGAAAATACCCAAAATTTATAAAGGAGCGAGTAGAACATTATCTGAATAAAACAGAGATACTATTTATTAAAACGCGAGGGAAATATTACGGGAATAAAACTCAGACACAATTTAAATAGGGGGGTGGAAATGTTATTGGAATAAAACACAGATACAGTTTACAAAGGAGTGATGGGAAAGTTACGGGAATAATAAGGAAATATTACGGGAATAAAACACAGACACAATTTAAACAGGGGGGATGAAATGTTGCGGAATAAAACACAGATACAGTTTACAAAGGAGTGAGGGGAAAGTTACGGGAATAAAAAGGAAATATTACGGGAATAAAACACGGTCAAAATTTAAATAGGGTGAGGAAATGTTACGGGAATAAAACACCGATACAGCTTACAAATGAGTGGGGGTAAAGTTACGGGAATAAAACGGAATTATTACGGGAATAAAACACAGACACAATTTAAAGAGGGGGAGCAACTGTTACGGGAATAAAACACAGATGCAGTTTACAAAGGAGTGAGGGGAAACTTCCGTGAATATAAAATACCCAAAATTTATAAAGGAGCGAGTAGAACATTATCTGAATAAAACACAGATACTATTTATTAAAACGTAAGGGAAATATTACGGGAATAAAACTCAGACACAATTTAAACAGGGGGGATAAAATGTTGCGGAATAAAACACAGATACAGTTTACAAAGGAGTGATGGGAAAGTTAGGGGAATAAAAAGGAAATATTACGGGAATAAAACACAGACACAATTTAAACAGGGGGGATAAAATGTTGCGGAATAAAACACAGATACAGTTTACAAAGGAGTGAGGGTAAAGTTACGGGAATGAAAAGGAAATATTACGGAAATAAAACACAGTCACATTTTAAATAGGGGGAGGAAATGTTACGGGAATAAAACACAGATACAGTCTACAAATGAGTGAGGGTAAAGATACGGGAATAAAACGAAATTATTACGGGAATAAAACTCAGACACAATTTAAATAGGGGGAGCAACTGTTACGGGAATAAAACACAGATACAGTTTACAAAGGAGTGAGGGGAGAGTCACGGGAATAGAAAATACCCAAAATTTATAAAGGAGCGAGTAGAACATTATCTGAATAAAACACAGATACTATTTATTAAAACGTGAGGTAAATATTACGGCAATAAAACTCGGATACAGTTTACAAAGGAGTGATGGGAAAGTTACGGGAATAAAAAGGAAATATTACGGGAATAAAACACAGACACAATTTAAACAGGGGGGATGAAATGTTGCGGAATAAAACACAGATACAGTTTACAAAGGAGTGAGGGGAACGTTACGGGAATAAAAAGGAAATATTACGGGAATAAAACACAGACACAATTTAAACAGGGGGGAGGAAATGTTGCGGAATAAAACACAGATACAGTTTACAAAGGAGTTAGTGGAAAGTTAGGGGAATAAAACGGAAATATTACGGGAATGAAACACAGTCACAATTTAAATAGGGGGAGGAAATGTTACGGGAATAAAACACAGATACAGTTTACAAAGGAGTGAGTGGAAAGTTAGGGGAATAAAACGGAAATATTACGGGAATAAGACACAGTCACAATTTAAATAGGGGGAGGAAATGTTACGGGAATAAAACACCGATAGAGTTTACAAATGAGTGAGGGTAAAGTTACGGGAATAAAACGGAATTATTACGGGAATAAAACACAGACACAATTTAAAGAGGGGGAGCAACTGTTACGGGAATAAAACACAGATACACTTTACAAAGGAGTGAGGGGATACTTCCGGGAATAGAAAATACCCAAAATTTATAAAGGAGCGAGTAGAACATTATCTGAATAAAACACAGATACTATTTATTAAAACGTAAGGGAAATATTTCGGGAATAAAACTCAGACACAATTTAAATAGGGGGGTGGAAATTTTATGGGAATAAAACACAGATACAGTTTACAAAGGAGTGATGGGAAAGTTACGGGAATAAAAAGGAAATATTACGGGAATAAAACACAGACACAATTTAAACAGGGGGGATGAAATGTTGCGGAATAAAACACAGATACAGTTTACAAAGGAGTGAGGGGAAAGTTACGGGAGAAAAAGGAAATATTACGGGAATAAAACACAGACACAATCTAAATAGGGGGAGGAAAGGTTACGGGAATAAAACACAGATACAGTTTACAAACGAGTGAGGGGAAAGTTAGGGGAATAAAACGGAAATATTACGGGAATAAAACACAGACACAATTTAAATAGGGGGAGGGAATGTTACGGGAATAAAACACAGATACAGTTAACAAAGGAGTGAGGGGTAAGTTACGGGAAGAAAAAGGAAATATTACGGGAATAAAACACAGACACAATTTATAAAGGGGGGATGAAATGTTACGGGGATAAAACACAGATACAGTTTACAAAGGAATGAGGGGAAAGTTACAGGAATAAAAATTACCCAAAATTTATAAAGGCTTGAGGGAAATATTACCGGAATAAACCACAGACACAATTTATAAAGGAAAATGGAAAAGTTACGCGAATAAAACACACATACAATTTATAAAAAGCAAGGATAACTTTAGAGGAATAAAACGCAGACACAATTTAACAAGGGCGGAGGAAATGTTACGGACATAATACACAGATACAGTTTACAAAGGAGTGAGGGGAAAGTTACGGGAATAAAAAGGAAATATTACGGGAATAAAACACAGACACAATTTATAAAGTGGGGAGGAAATGTTATGGGAATAAAACACAGATGCAGTTTACAAAGGAGTGAGGGGAATGTTACGGGAATAAAAAGGAAATATTACGGGAATAAAACACAAACACAATTTAAATAGGGGGGGAGGAAATGTTACGGGAATAAAACACAGATACAGTTTACAAAGGAGTGAGGGGAAAGTTACGGGAATAGAAAATACCCAAAATTTATAAAGGAGCGAGTAGAACATTATCTGAATAAAACACAGATACTATTTATTAAAACGAGAGGGAAATATTACGGGAATAAAACTCAGACACAATTTAAATAGGGGGGAGGAAATGTTATGGGAATAAAACACAGATACAGTTTACAAAGGAGTGAGGGGAAAGTTACGGGAATAAAAAGGAAATATTACGGGAATAAAACACAGACACAATTTAAACAGGGGGGAGGAAATGTTGCGGAATAAAACACAGATACAGTTTACAAAGGAGTTAGTGGAAAGTTAGGGGAATAAAACGGAAATATTACGGGAATGAAACACAGTCACAATTTAAATAGGGGGAGGAAATGTTACGGGAATAAAACACAGATACAATTTACAATGGAGTGAGGGTAAAGTTACGGGAATAAAACGGAATTATTACGGGAATAAAACACAGACACAATTTAAATAGGGGGAGCAACTGTTACGGGAATAAAACACAGATACAGTTTAAAAAGGAGTGAGGGGAAAGTTACGGGAATAGAAAATACCCAACATTTATAAAGGAGCGAGTAGAATATTATCTGAATAAAACACAGATACTATTTATTAAAACGTGAGGGAAATATTACGGGAATAAAACTCAGACACAATTCAAACAGGGGGGTGGAAATGTTATGGGAATAAAACACAGATACAGTTTACAAAGGAGTGATGGGAAAGTTACGGGAATAAAAAGGAAATATTACGGGAATAAAACACAGACACAATTTAAACAGGGGGGATGAAATGTTGCGGAATAAAACACAGATACAGTTTACAAAGGAGTAATGGGAAAGTTACGGGAATAGAAAACACCCAAAATTTATAAAGGAGCGTGTAGAACATTATCGGAATAAAACACAGATACTATTTATTAAAACGTGAGGGAAATATTACGGGAATAAAACTCAGACACAATTTAAATAGCGGGGAGGAAATGTTACGTGAATAAAACACAGATACAGTTTACAAAGGAGTGAGGGGAAAGTTACGGGAATAAAAAGGAAATATTACGGGAATAAAACACAAACACAATTTAAATAGGGGGGAGGAAATGTTACGGGAATAAAACACAGATACAGTTTACAAAGGAGTGAGGGGTAAGTTACGGGAATAGAAAATACCCAAAATTTATAAAGGAGCGAGTAGAACATTATCTGAATAAAACACAGATACTATTTATTAAAACGTGAGGGAAATATTACGGGAATAAAACTCAGACACAATTTTAATAGGGGGGAGGAAATGTTACGGGAATAAAACACAGATACAGTTTACAAAGGAGTGAGTGGAAAGTTAAGGGAATAAAACGGAAATATTACGGGAATAAAACACAGTCGCAATTTAAATAGGGGGAGGAAATGTTACGGGAATAAAACACAGATACAATTTACAAAGGAGTGAGGGTAAAGTTACGGGAATAAAACGGAATTATTACGGGAATAAAACACAGACACAATTTAAATAGGGGGAGCAACTGTTACGGGAATAAAACACAGATACAGTTTACAAAGGAGTGAGGGGAAAGTTACGGGAATAGAAAATACCCAAAATTTATAAAGGAGCGAGTAGAACATTATCTGAATAAAACAGAGATACTATTTATTAAAACGCGAGGGAAATATTACGGGAATAAAACTCAGACACATTTTAAATAGGGGGGTGGAAATGTTATTGGAATAAAACACAGATACAGTTTACAAAGGAGTGAGGGGAAAGTTACGGGAATAAAAAGGAAATATTACGGGAATAAAACACAGACACAATTTAAACAGGGGGGATGAAATGTTGCGGAATAAAACACAGATACAGTTTACAAAGGAGTGAGGGGAAAGTTACGGGAATAAAAAGGAAATATTACGGGAATAAAACACGGTCAAAATTTAAATAGGGTGAGGAAATGTTACGGGAATAAAACACCGATACAGCTTACAAATGAGTGAGGGTAAAGTTACGGGAATAGAAAATACCCAAAATTTATAAAGGAGCGAGTAGAACATTATCTGAATAAAACACAGATACTATTTATTAAAACGTGAGGGAAATATTACGGGAATAAAACTCAGACACAATTTGAATGGGGGGAGGAAATTTTACGGGAAAAAAACACAGATGCAGTTTATAAAGGAATGATGGGAAAGTTACGGGAATAAAAAGGAAATATTACGGGAATAAAACACAGACACAATTTAAACAGGGGGGAGGAAATGTTGCAGAATAAAACACAGATACAGTTTACAAAGGAGTGTGGAGAAAGTTAGGGGAATAAAAAGGAAATATTACGGGAATAAAACACAGACACAATTTAAACAGGGGGGTGGAAACGTTACGGGAATAAAACAGATACAGTTTACAAAGGAGAAAGGGGAATGTTACGGGAATAGAAAATACCCAAAATTTATAAAGGAGCGTTTAGAACATTATCTGAATAAAACACAGATACTATTTATTAAAACGTGAGGGAAATATTACGGGAATAAAACACAGACACAATTTAAACAGGGGGGATGAAATGTTGCGGAATAAAACACAGATACAGTTTACAAAGGAGTGAGGGGAAAGTTACGGGAATAAAAAGGAAATATTACGGGAATAAAACACAGTCACAATTTAAATAGAGTGAGGAAATGTTACGGGAATAAAACACCGATACAGTTTACAAATGAGTGAGGGTAAAGTTACGGGAATAAAACGGAATTATTACGGGAATAAAACACAGACACAATTTAAATAGGGGGAGCAACTGTTACGGGAATAAAACACAGATACAGTTTACAAAGGAGTGAGGGGAAACTTACGGGAATAGAAAATACCCAAAATTCATAAAGGAGCGAGTAGAACATTATCTGAATAAAACACAGATACTATTTATTAAAACATAAGGGAAATATTACGTGAATAAAACTCAGACACAATTTAAACAGGGGGGTGGAAATGTTACTGGAATAAAACAAATACAGTTTACAAAAGAGTGAAGTGAATGTTACGGGAATAGAAAACACCCAAAATTTATAAAGGAGCGTGTAGAACATTATCAGAATAAAACACAGATACAATTTATTAAAACGTGAGGGAAATATTACGGGAATAAAACTCAGACACAATTTAAATAGGGGGAGGAAATGTTACGTGAATAAAACACAAATACAGTTTACAAAGGAGTGAGGGGAAAGTTACGGGAATAAAAAGGAAATATTACGGGAATAAAACACAGACACAATTTAAAGAGGGCGGAGGAAATGTTGCGGAATAAAACACACATACAGTTTACAAAGGAGTGAGGGGAAAGTTAGGCGTATAAAACGGAAATATAACGGGAATAAAACACAAACACAATTTAAATAGGGGGGAGGAAGTGTTACGGGAATAAAACACAGATACAGTTTACAAATGAGTTAGGGTAAAGTTACGGGAAAAAAACGGAATTATTACGGGAATAAAACACAGACACAATTTAAATAGGGGGAGCAACTGTTACGGGGATAAAACACAGATACAGTTTACAAAGGAGTGAGGGGAAAATTACGGGAATAGAAAATACCCAAAATTTATAAAGGAGCGAGTAGAACATTATCTGAATAAAACACAGACACTATTTATTAAAACGTGAGGGAAATATTACGGGAATAAAACTCAGACACAATTTAAATTGGGGGGAGGAAATGTTAGGGGAATAAAACACAGATACAGTTTACAAAGAAGTGAGGGGAAAGTTACGGGAATAAAAAGGAAACATTACGGGAATAAAACACAGACACAATTTAAACAGGGGGGAGGAAATGTTGCGGAATAAAACACAGATACAGTTTACAAAGGAGTGAGTGGAAAGTTAGGGGAATAAAACGGAAATATTACGGGAATAAAACACAGTCGCAATTTAAATAGGGGGAGGAAATGTTACGGGAATAAAACACAGATACAGTTTACAAAGGAGTGAGGGTAAAGTTACGGGAATAAAACGGAATTATTACGGGAATAAAACACAGACACAATTTAAATAGGGGGAGCAACTGTTACGGGAATAAAACACAGATACAGTTTACAAAGGAGTGAGGGGAAAGTTACGGGAATAGAAAATACCCAAAATTCATAAAGGAGCGAGTAGAACATTATCTGAATAAAACAGAGATACTATTTATTAAAACGCGAGGGAAATATTACGGGAATAAAACTCAGACACAATTTAAATAGGGGGGTGGAAATGTTATTGGAATAAAACACAGATACAGTTTACAAAGGAGTGATGGGAAAGTTACGGGAATAAAAAGGAAATATTACGGGAATAATACACAGACACAATTTAAACAGGGGGGATGAAATGTTGCGGAATAAAACACAGATACAGTTTACAAAGGAGTGAGGGGAAAGTTACGGGAATAAAAAGGAAATATTACGGGAATAAAACACGGTCAAAATTTAAATAGGGTGAGGAAATGTTACGGGATTAAAACACCGATACAGCTTACAAATGAGTGAGGGTAAAGTTACGGGAATAAAACGGAATTATTACGGGAATAAAACACAGACACAATTTAAAGAGGGGGAGCAACTGTTACGGGAATAAAACACAGATGCAGTTTACAAAGGAGTGAGGGGAAACTTCCGTGAATATAAAATACCCAAAATTTATAAAGGAGCGAGTAGAACATTATCTGAATAAAACACAGATACTATTTATTAAAACGTAAGGGAAATATTACGGGAATAAAACTCAGACAAAATTTAAATAGGGGGGTGGAATTTTTATGGGAATAAAACACAGATACAGTTTACAAAGGAGTGATGGGAAAGTTACGGGAATAAAAAGGAAATATTACGGGAATAAAACACAGACACAATTTAAACAGGGGGGATAAAATGTTGCGGAATAAAACACAGATACAGTTTACAAAGGAGTGAGGGGAAAGTTACGGGAATAAAAAGGAAATATTACGGAAATAAAACACAGTCACATTTTAAACAGGGGGAGGAAATGTTACGGGAATAAAACACTGATACAGTTTACAAATGAGTGAGGGTAAAGTTACGGGAATAAAACGAAATTATTACGGGAATAAAACACAGACACAATTTAAATAGGGGGAGCAACTGTTACGGGAATAAAACACAGATACAGTTTACAAAGGAGTGAGGAGAGAGTCACGGGAATAGAAAATACCCAAAATTTATAAAGGAGCGAGTAGAACATTATCTGAATAAAACACAGATACTATTTATTAAAACGTGAGGGAAATATTACAGGAATAAAACTCAGACACAATTTAAATAGGGGGGAGGAAATGTTACGGGAATAAAACACAGATACAGTTTACAAAGGAGTGAGGGGAAAGTTACGGGAATAAAAAGGAAACATTACGGGAATAAAACACAGACACAATTTAAACAGGGGGGAGGAAATGTTGTGGAATAAAACACAGATACAGTTTACAAAGGAGTGAGTGGAAAGTTAGGGGAATAAAACGGAAATATTACGGGAATAAAACACAGTCGCAATTTAAATAGGGGGAGGAAATGTTACGGGAATAAAACACAGATACAGTTTACAAAGGAGTGAGGGTAAAGTTACGGGAATAAAACGGAATTATTACGGGAATAAAACACAGACACAATTTAAATAGGGGGAGCAACTGTTACGGGAATAAAACACAGATACAGTTTACAAAGGAGTGAGGGGAAAGTTACGGGAATAGAAAATACCCAAAATTTATAAAGGTGCGAGTAGAACATTATCTGAATAAAACAGAGATACTATTTATTAAAACGCGAGGGAAATATTACGGGAATAAAACTCAGACACAATTTAAATAGGGGGGTGGAAATGTTATTGGAATAAAACACAGATACAGTTTACAAAGGAGTGATGGGAAAGTTACGGGAATAATAAGGAAATATTACGGGAATAAAACACAGACACAATTTAAACAGGGGGGATGAAATGTTGCGGAATAAAACACAGATACAGTTTACAAAGGAGTGAGGGGAAAGTTACGGGAATAAAAAGGAAATATTACGGGAATAAAACACGGTCAAAATTTAAATAGGGTGAGGAAATGTTACGGGAATAAAACACCGATACAGCTTACAAATGAGTGGGGGTAAAGTTACGGGAATAAAACGGAATTATTACGGGAATAAAACACAGACACAATTTAAAGAGGGGGAGCAACTGTTACGGGAATAAAACACAGATGCAGTTTACAAAGGAGTGAGGGGAAACTTCCGTGAATATAAAATACCCAAAATTTATAAAGGAGCGAGTAGAACATTATCTGAATAAAACACAGATACTATTTATTAAAACGTAAGGGAAATATTACGGGAATAAAACTCAGACACAATTTAAACAGGGGGGATAAAATGTTGCGGAATAAAACACAGATACCATTTACAAAGGAGTGATGGGAAAGTTAGGGGAATAAAAAGGAAATATTACGGGAATAAAACACAGACACAATTTAAACAGGGGGGATAAAATGTTGCGGAATAAAACACAGATACAGTTTACAAAGGAGTGAGGGTAAAGTTACGGGAATGAAAAGGAAATATTACGGAAATAAAACACAGTCACATTTTAAATAGGGGGAGGAAATGTTACGGGAATAAAACACAGATACAGTCTACAAATGAGTGAGGGTAAAGATACGGGAATAAAACGAAATTATTACGGGAATAAAACTCAGACACAATTTAAATAGGGGGAGCAACTGTTACGGGAATAAAACACAGATACAGTTTACAAAGGAGTGAGGGGAGAGTCACGGGAATAGAAAATACCCAAAATTTATAAAGGAGCGAGTAGAACATTATCTGAATAAAACACAGATACTATTTATTAAAACGTGAGGTAAATATTACGGCAATAAAACTCGGATACAGTTTACAAAGGAGTGATGGGAAAGTTACGGGAATAAAAAGGAAATATTACGGGAATAAAACACAGACACAATTTAAACAGGGGGGATGAAATGTTGCGGAATAAAACACAGATACAGTTTACAAAGGAGTGAGGGGAACGTTACGGGAATAAAAAGGAAATATTACGGGAATAAAACACAGACACAATTTAAACAGGGGGGAGGAAATGTTGCGGAATAAAACACAGATACAGTTTACAAAGGAGTTAGTGGAAAGTTAGGGGAATAAAACGGAAATATTACGGGAATGAAACACAGTCACAATTTAAATAGGGGGAGGAAATGTTACGGGAATAAAACACAGATACAGTTTACAAAGGAGTGAGTGGAAAGTTAGGGGAATAAAACGGAAATATTACGGGAATAAGACACAGTCACAATTTAAATAGGGGGAGGAAATGTTACGGGAATAAAACACCGATAGAGTTTACAAATGAGTGAGGGTAAAGTTACGGGAATAAAACGGAAATATTACGGGAATAAAACACAGTCGCAATTTAAATAGGGGGAGGAAATGTTACGGGAATAAAACACAGATACAGTTTACAAAGGAGTGAGGGTAAAGTTACGGGAATAAAACGGAATTATTACGGGAATAAAACACAGACACAATTTAAATAGGGGGAGCAACTGTTACGGGAATAAAACACAGATACAGTTTACAAAGGAGTGAGGGGAAAGTTACGGGAATAGAAAATACCCAAAATTTATAAAGGAGCGAGTAGAACATTATCTGAATAAAACAGAGATACTATTTATTAAAACGCGAGGGAAATATTACGGGAATAAAACTCAGACACAATTTAAATAGGGGGGTGGAAATGTTATTGGAATAAAACACAGATACAGTTTACAAAGGAGTGATGGGAAAGTTACGGGAATAATAAGGAAATATTACGGGAATAAAACACAGACACAATTTAAACAGGGGGGATGAAATGTTGCGGAATAAAACACAGATACAGTTTACAAAGGAGTGAGGGGAAAGTTACGGGAATAAAAAGGAAATATTACGGGAATAAAACACGGTCAAAATTTAAATAGGGTGAGGAAATGTTACGGGAATAAAACACCGATACAGCTTACAAATGAGTGGGGGTAAAGTTACGGGAATAAAACGGAATTATTACGGGAATAAAACACAGACACAATTTAAAGAGGGGGAGCAACTGTTACGGGAATAAAACACAGATGCAGTTTACAAAGGAGTGAGGGGAAACTTCCGTGAATATAAAATACCCAAAATTTATAAAGGAGCGAGTAGAACATTATCTGAATAAAACACAGATACTATTTATTAAAACGTAAGGGAAATATTACGGGAATAAAACTCAGACACAATTTAAACAGGGGGGATAAAATGTTGCGGAATAAAACACAGATACAGTTTACAAAGGAGTGATGGGAAAGTTAGGGGAATAAAAAGGAAATATTACGGGAATAAAACACAGACACAATTTAAACAGGGGGGATAAAATGTTGCGGAATAAAACACAGATACAGTTTACAAAGGAGTGAGGGTAAAGTTACGGGAATGAAAAGGAAATATTACGGAAATAAAACACAGTCACATTTTAAATAGGGGGAGGAAATGTTACGGGAATAAAACACAGATACAGTCTACAAATGAGTGAGGGTAAAGATACGGGAATAAAACGAAATTATTACGGGAATAAAACTCAGACACAATTTAAATAGGGGGAGCAACTGTTACGGGAATAAAACACAGATACAGTTTACAAAGGAGTGAGGGGAGAGTCACGGGAATAGAAAATACCCAAAATTTATAAAGGAGCGAGTAGAACATTATCTGAATAAAACACAGATACTATTTATTAAAACGTGAGGTAAATATTACGGCAATAAAACTCGGATACAGTTTACAAAGGAGTGATGGGAAAGTTACGGGAATAAAAAGGAAATATTACGGGAATAAAACACAGACACAATTTAAACAGGGGGGATGAAATGTTGCGGAATAAAACACAGATACAGTTTACAAAGGAGTGAGGGGAACGTTACGGGAATAAAAAGGAAATATTACGGGAATAAAACACAGACACAATTTAAACAGGGGGGAGGAAATGTTGCGGAATAAAACACAGATACAGTTTACAAAGGAGTTAGTGGAAAGTTAGGGGAATAAAACGGAAATATTACGGGAATGAAACACAGTCACAATTTAAATAGGGGGAGGAAATGTTACGGGAATAAAACACAGATACAGTTTACAAAGGAGTGAGTGGAAAGTTAGGGGAATAAAACGGAAATATTACGGGAATAAGACACAGTCACAATTTAAATAGGGGGAGGAAATGTTACGGGAATAAAACACCGATAGAGTTTACAAATGAGTGAGGGTAAAGTTACGGGAATAAAACGGAATTATTACGGGAATAAAACACAGACACAATTTAAAGAGGGGGAGCAACTGTTACGGGAATAAAACACAGATACACTTTACAAAGGAGTGAGGGGATACTTCCGGGAATAGAAAATACCCAAAATTTATAAAGGAGCGAGTAGAACATTATCTGAATAAAACACAGATACTATTTATTAAAACGTAAGGGAAATATTTCGGGAATAAAACTCAGACACAATTTAAATAGGGGGGTGGAAATTTTATGGGAATAAAACACAGATACAGTTTACAAAGGAGTGATGGGAAAGTTACGGGAATAAAAAGGAAATATTACGGGAATAAAACACAGACACAATTTAAACAGGGGGGATGAAATGTTGCGGAATAAAACACAGATACAGTTTACAAAGGAGTGAGGGGAAAGTTACGGGAGAAAAAGGAAATATTACGGGAATAAAACACAGACACAATCTAAATAGGGGGAGGAAAGGTTACGGGAATAAAACACAGATACAGTTTACAAACGAGTGAGGGGAAAGTTAGGGGAATAAAACGGAAATATTACGGGAATAAAACACAGACACAATTTAAATAGGGGGAGGGAATGTTACGGGAATAAAACACAGATACAGTTAACAAAGGAGTGAGGGGTAAGTTACGGGAAGAAAAAGGAAATATTACGGGAATAAAACACAGACACAATTTATAAAGGGGGGATGAAATGTTACGGGGATAAAACACAGATACAGTTTACAAAGGAATGAGGGGAAAGTTACAGGAATAAAAATTACCCAAAATTTATAAAGGCTTGAGGGAAATATTACCGGAATAAACCACAGACACAATTTATAAAGGAAAATGGAAAAGTTACGCGAATAAAACACACATACAATTTATAAAAAGCAAGGATAACTTTAGAGGAATAAAACGCAGACACAATTTAACAAGGGCGGAGGAAATGTTACGGACATAATACACAGATACAGTTTACAAAGGAGTGAGGGGAAAGTTACGGGAATAAAAAGGAAATATTACGGGAATAAAACACAGACACAATTTATAAAGTGGGGAGGAAATGTTATGGGAATAAAACACAGATGCAGTTTACAAAGGAGTGAGGGGAATGTTACGGGAATAAAAAGGAAATATTACGGGAATAAAACACAAACACAATTTAAATAGGGGGGGAGGAAATGTTACGGGAATAAAACACAGATACAGTTTACAAAGGAGTGAGGGGAAAGTTACGGGAATAGAAAATACCCAAAATTTATAAAGGAGCGAGTAGAACATTATCTGAATAAAACACAGATACTATTTATTAAAACGAGAGGGAAATATTACGGGAATAAAACTCAGACACAATTTAAATAGGGGGGAGGAAATGTTATGGGAATAAAACACAGATACAGTTTACAAAGGAGTGAGGGGAAAGTTACGGGAATAAAAAGGAAATATTACGGGAATAAAACACAGACACAATTTAAACAGGGGGGAGGAAATGTTGCGGAATAAAACACAGATACAGTTTACAAAGGAGTTAGTGGAAAGTTAGGGGAATAAAACGGAAATATTACGGGAATGAAACACAGTCACAATTTAAATAGGGGGAGGAAATGTTACGGGAATAAAACACAGATACAATTTACAATGGAGTGAGGGTAAAGTTACGGGAATAAAACGGAATTATTACGGGAATAAAACACAGACACAATTTAAATAGGGGGAGCAACTGTTACGGGAATAAAACACAGATACAGTTTAAAAAGGAGTGAGGGGAAAGTTACGGGAATAGAAAATACCCAACATTTATAAAGGAGCGAGTAGAATATTATCTGAATAAAACACAGATACTATTTATTAAAACGTGAGGGAAATATTACGGGAATAAAACTCAGACACAATTCAAACAGGGGGGTGGAAATGTTATGGGAATAAAACACAGATACAGTTTACAAAGGAGTGATGGGAAAGTTACGGGAATAAAAAGGAAATATTACGGGAATAAAACACAGACACAATTTAAACAGGGGGGATGAAATGTTGCGGAATAAAACACAGATACAGTTTACAAAGGAGTAATGGGAAAGTTACGGGAATAGAAAACACCCAAAATTTATAAAGGAGCGTGTAGAACATTATCGGAATAAAACACAGATACTATTTATTAAAACGTGAGGGAAATATTACGGGAATAAAACTCAGACACAATTTAAATAGCGGGGAGGAAATGTTACGTGAATAAAACACAGATACAGTTTACAAAGGAGTGAGGGGAAAGTTACGGGAATAAAAAGGAAATATTACGGGAATAAAACACAGACACAATTTAAACAGGGCGGAGGAAATGTTGCGGAATAATACACAGATACAGTTTACAAAGGAGTGAGGGGAAAGTTTTGGGTATAAAACGGAAATATAACGGGAATAAAACACAAACACAATTTACATAGGGGGGAGGAAATGTTACGGGAATAAAACACAGATACAGTTTACAAAGGAGTGAGGAGTAAGTTACCGGGAATAGAAAATACCCAAAATTTATAAAGGAGCGAGTAGAACATTATCTGAATAAAACACAGATACTATTTATTAAAACGTGAGGGAAATATTACGGGAATAAAACTCAGACACATTTTAAACAGGGGTGAGGAAATGTTGCGGAATAAAACACAGATACAGTTTACAAAGGAGTGAGTGGAAAGTTAGGGGAATAAAACGGAAATATTACGGGAATGAAACACAGTCACAATTTAAATAGGGGGAGGAAATGTTACGGGAATAAAACACAGATACAATTTACAAAGGAGTGAGGGTAAAGTTACGGGAATAAAACGGAATTATTACGGGAATAAAACACAGACACAATTTAAATAGGGGGAGCAACTGTTACGGGAATAAAACACAGATACAGTTTAAAAAGGAGTGAGGGGAAAGTTACGGGAATAGAAAATACCCAAAATTTATAAAGGAGCGAGTAGAACATTATCTGAATAAAACACAGATACTATTTATTAAAACGTGAGGGAAATATTACGGGAATAAAACTCAGACACAATTTAAATAGGGGGGTGGAAATGTTATGGGAATAAAACACAGATACAGTTTACAAAGGAGTGATGGGAAAGTTACGGGAATAAAAAGGAAATATTACGGGAATAAAACACAGACACAATTAAAACAGGGGGGATGATATGTTGCGGAATAAAACACAGATACAGTTATCAAAGGAGTAATGGGAAAGTTACGGGAATAGAAAACACCCAAAATTTATAAAGGAGCGTGTAGAACATTATCGGAATAAAACACAGATACTATTTATTAAAACGTGAGGGAAATATTACGGGAATAAAACTCAGACACAATTTAAATAGCTGGGAGGAAATGTTACGTGAATAAAACACAGATACAGTTTACAAAGGAGTGAGGGGAAAGTTACGGGAATAAAAAGGAAATATTACGGGAATAAAACACAGACACAATTTAAACAGGGCGGAGGAAATGTTGCGGAATAAAACACAGATACAGTTTACAAAGGAGTGAGGGGAAAGTTAGGGGTATAAAACGGAAATATAACGGGAATAAAACACAAACACAATTTACATAGGGGTGAGGAAATGTTACGGGTATAAAACACAGATACAGTTTACAAAGGAGTGAGGAGTAAGTTACCGGGAATAGAAAATACCCAAAATTTATAAAGGAGCGAGTAGAACATTATCTGAATAAAACACAGATACTATTTATTAAAACGTGAGGGAAATATTACGGGAATAAAACTCAGACACAATTTAAACAGGGGTGAGGAAATGTTGCGGAATAAAACACAGATACAGTTTACAAAGGAGTGAGTGGAAAGTTAGGGGAATAAAACGGAAATATTACGGGAATAAAACACAGTCACAATTTAAATAGGGGGAGGAAATGTTACGGGAATAAAACACAGATACAGTTTACAAAGGAGTGAGGGGAAAGTTACGGGAATAGAAAATACCCAAAATTTATAAAGGAGCGAGTAGAACATTATCTGAATAAAACAGAGATACTATTTATTAAAACGCGAGGGAAATATTACGGGAATAAAACTCAGACACAATTTAAATAGGGGGGTGGAAATGTTATTGGAATAAAACACAGATACAGTTTACAAAGGAGTGATGGGAAAGTTACGGGAATAATAAGGAAATATTACGGGAATAAAACACAGACACAATTTAAACAGGGGGGATGAAATGTTGCGGAATAAAACACAGATACAGTTTACAAAGGAGTGAGGGGAAAGTTACGGGAATAAAAAGGAAATATTACGGGAATAAAACACGGTCAAAATTTAAATAGGGTGAGGAAATGTTACGGGAATAAAACACCGATACAGCTTACAAATGAGTGGGGGTAAAGTTACGGGAATAAAACGGAATTATTACGGGAATAAAACACAGACACAATTTAAAGAGGGGGAGCAACTGTTACGGTAATAAAACACAGATGCAGTTTACAAAGGAGTGAGGGGAAACTTCCGTGAATATAAAATACCCAAAATTTATAAAGGAGCGAGTAGAACATTATCTGAATAAAACACAGATACTATTTATTAAAACGTAAGGGAAATATTACGGGAATAAAACTCAGACACAATTTAAATAGGGGGGTGGAAGTTTTATGGGAATAAAACACAGATACAGTTTACAAAGGAGTGATGGGAAAGTTAGGGGAATAAAAAGGAAATATTACGGGAATAAAACACAGACACAATTTAAACAGGGGGGATAAAATGTTGCGGAATAAAACACAGATACAGTTTACAAAGGAGTGAGGGGAAAGTTACGGGAATGAAAAGGAAATATTACGGAAATAAAACACAGTCACATTTTAAATAGGGGGAGGAAATGTTACGGGAATAAAACACTGATACAGTCTACAAATGAGTGAGGGTAAAGATAAGGGAATAAAACGAAATTATTACGGGAATAAAACTCAGACACAATTTAAATAGGGGGAGCAACTGTTACGGGAATAAAACACAGATACAGTTTACAAAGGAGTGAGGGGAGAGTCACGGGAATAGAAAATACCCAAAATTTATAAAGGAGCGAGTAGAACATTATCTGAATAAAACACAGATACTATTTATTAAAACGTGAGGTAAATATTACGGCAATAAAACTCAGATACAGTTTACAAAGGAGTGATGGGAAAGTTACGGGAATAAAAAGGAAATATTACGGGAATAAAACACAGACACAATTTAAACAGGGGGGATGAAATGTTGCGGAATAAAACACAGATACAGTTTACAAAGGAGTGAGGGGAAAGTTACGGGAATAAAAAGGAAATATTACGGGAATAAAACAGTCAAAAATTAAAAAGGGTGAGGAAATGTTACGGGAATAAAACACCGATACAGTTTACAAATGAGTGAGGGTAAAGTTACGGGAATAAAACGGAATTATTACGGGAATAAAACACAGACACAATTTAAAGAGGGGGAGCAACTGTTACGGGAATAAAACACAGATACACTTTACAAAGGAGTGAGGGGATACTTCCGGGAATAGAAAATACCCAAAATTTATAAAGGAGCGAGTAGAACATTATCTGAATAAAACACAGATACTATTTATTAAAACGTAAGGGAAATATTTCGGGAATAAAACTCAGACACAATTTAAATAGGGAGGTGGAAATTTTATGGGAATAAAATACAGATACAGTTTACAAAGGAGTGATGGGAAAGTTACGGGAATAAAAAGGAAATATTACGGGAATAAAACACAGACACAATTTAAACAGGGGGGATGAAATGTTGCGGAATAAAACACAGATACAGTTTACAAAGGAGTGAGGGGAAAGTTACGGGGAAAAAAGGAAATATTACGGGAATAAAACACAGGCACAATCTAAATAGGGGGAGGAAAGGTTACGGGAATAAAACACAGATACAGTTTACAAACGAGTGAGGGGAAAGTTAGGGGAATAAAACGGAAATATTACGGGAATAAAACACAGACACAATTTAAATAGGGGGAGGGAATGTTACGGGAATAAAACACAG
Source organism: Narcine bancroftii (assembly GCF_036971445.1). NCBI lineage: Eukaryota > Metazoa > Chordata > Chondrichthyes > Torpediniformes > Narcinidae > Narcine > Narcine bancroftii. The sequence goes on along the minus strand of NW_027211800.1, from coordinate 1,428,995 downwards.
ATACAGTTAACAAAGGAGTGAGGGGTAAGTTACGGGAAGAAAAAGGAAATATTACGGGAATAAAACACAGACACAATTTATAAAGGGGGGATGAAATGTTACGGGGATAAAACACAGATACAGTTTACAAAGGAATGAGGGGAAAGTTACAGGAATAAAAATTACCCAAAATTTATAAAGGCTTGAGGGAAATATTACCGGAATAAACCACAGACACAATTTATAAAGGAAAATGGAAAAGTTACGCGAATAAAACACACATACAATTTATAAAAAGCAAGGATAACTTTAGAGGAATAAAACGCAGACACAATTTAACAAGGGCGGAGGAAATGTTACGGACATAATACACAGATACAGTTTACAAAGGAGTGAGGGGAAAGTTACGGGAATAAAAAGGAAATATTACGGGAATAAAACACAGACACAATTTATAAAGTGGGGAGGAAATGTTATGGGAATAAAACACAGATGCAGTTTACAAAGGAGTGAGGGGAATGTTACGGGAATAAAAAGGAAATATTACGGGAATAAAACACAAACACAATTTAAATAGGGGGGGAGGAAATGTTACGGGAATAAAACACAGATACAGTTTACAAAGGAGTGAGGGGAAAGTTACGGGAATAAAAAGGAAATATTACGGGAATAAAACACAGACACAATTTAAACAGGGGGGAGGAAATGTTGCGGAATAAAACACAGATACAGTTTACAAAGGAGTTAGTGGAAAGTTAGGGGAATAAAACGGAAATATTACGGGAATGAAACACAGTCACAATTTAAATAGGGGGAGGAAATGTTACGGGAATAAAACACAGATACAATTTACAAAGGAGTGAGGGTAAAGTTACGGGAATAAAACGGAATTATTACGGGAATAAAACACAGACACAATTTAAATAGGGGGAGCAACTGTTACGGGAATAAAACACAGATACAGTTTAAAAAGGAGTGAGGGGAAAGTTACGGGAATAGAAAATACCCAACATTTATAAAGGAGCGAGTAGAATATTATCTGAATAAAACACAGATACTATTTATTAAAACGTGAGGGAAATATTACGGGAATAAAACTCAGACACAATTTAAACAGGGGGGTGGAAATGTTATGGGAATAAAACACAGATACAGTTTACAAAGGAGTGATGTGAAAGTTACGGGAATAAAAAGGAAATATTACGGGAATAAAACACAGACACAATTTAAACAGGGGGGATGAAATGTTGCGGAATAAAACACAGATACAGTTTACAAAGGAGTAATGGGAAAGTTACGGGAATAGAAAACACCCAAAATTTATAAAGGAGCGTGTAGAACATTATCGGAATAAAACACAGATACTATTTATTAAAACGTGAGGGAAATATTACGGGAATAAAACTCAGACACAATTTAAATAGCGGGGAGGAAATGTTACGTGAATAAAACACAGATACAGTTTACAAAGGAGTGAGGGGAAAGTTACGGGAATAAAAAGGAAATATTACGGGAATAAAACACAGACACAATTTAAACAGGGCGGAGGAAATGTTGCGGAATAAAACACAGATACAGTTTACAAAGGAGTGAGGGGAAAGTTAGGGGTATAAAACGGAAATATAACGGGAATAAAACACAAACACAATTTACATAGGGGGGAGGAAATGTTACGGGAATAAAACACAGATACAGTTTACAAAGGAGTGAGGAGTAAGTTACCGGGAATAGAAAATACCCAAAATTTATAAAGGAGCGAGTAGAACATTATCTGAATAAAACACAGATACTATTTATTAAAACGTGAGGGAAATATTACGGGAATGAAACTCAGACACAATTTAAACAGGGGTGAGGAAATGTTGCGGAATAAAACACAGATACAGTTTACAAAGGAGTGAGTGGAAAGTTAGGGGAATAAAACGGAAATATTACGGGAATGAAACACAGTCACAATTTAAATAGGGGGAGGAAATGTTACGGGAATAAAACACAGATACAATTTACAAAGGAGTGAGGGTAAAGTTACGGGAATAAAACGGAATTATTACGGGAATAAAACACAGACACAATTTAAATAGGGGGAGCAACTGTTACGGGAATAAAACACAGATACAGTTTAAAAAGGAGTGAGGGGAAAGTTACGGGAATAGAAAATACCCAAAATTTATAAAGGAGCGAGTAGAACATTATCTGAATAAAACACAGATACTATTTATTAAAACGTGAGGGAAATATTACGGGAATAAAACTCAGACACAATTTAAATAGGGGGGTGGAAATGTTATGGGAATAAAACACAGATACAGTTTACAAAGGAGTGATGGGAAAGTTACGGGAATAAAAAGGAAATATTACGGGAATAAAACACAGACACAATTTAAACAGGGGGGATGATATGTTGCGGAATAAAACACAGATACAGTTTACAAAGGAGTAATGGGAAAGTTACGGGAATAGAAAACACCCAAAATTTATAAAGGAGCGTGTAGAACATTATCGGAATAAAACACAGATACTATTTATTAAAACGTGAGGGAAATATTACGGGAATAAAACTCAGACACAATTTAAATAGCTGGGAGGAAATGTTACGTGAATAAAACACAGATACAGTTTACAAAGGAGTGAGGGGAAAGTTACGGGAATAAAAAGGAAATATTACGGGAATAAAACACAGACACAATTTAAACAGGGCGGAGGAAATGTTGCGGAATAAAACACAGATACAGTTTACAAAGGAGTGAGGGGAAAGTTAGGGGTATAAAACGGAAATATAACGGGAATAAAACACAAACACAATTTACATAGGGGGGAGGAAATGTTACGGGAATAAAACACAGATACAGTTTACAAAGGAGTGAGGAGTAAGTTACCGGGAATAGAAAATACCCAAAATTTATAAAGGAGCGAGTAGAACATTATCTGAATAAAACACAGATACTATTTATTAAAACGTGAGGGAAATATTACGGGAATAAAACTCAGACACAATTTAAACAGGGGTGAGGAAATGTTGCGGAATAAAACACAGATACAGTTTACAAAGGAGTGAGTGGAAAGTTAGGGGAATAAAACGGAAATATTACGGGAATAAAACACAGTCACAATTTAAATAGGGGGAGGAAATGTTACGGGAATAAAACACAGATACAATTTACAAAGGAGTGAGGGTAAAGTTACGGGAATAAAACGGAGTTATTACGGGAATAAAACACAGACACAATTTAAATAGGGGGAGCAACTGTTACGGGAATAAAACACAGATACAGTTTACAAAGGAGTGAGGGGAAAGTTACGGGAATAGAAAATACCCAAAATTTATAAAGGAGCGAGTGGAACATTATCTGAATAAAACACAGATACTATTTATTAAAACGTAAGGGAAATATTACGGGAATAAAACTCAGACACAATTTAAATAGGGGGGTGGAAGTTTTATGGGAATAAAACACAGATACAGTTTACAAAGGAGTGATGGGAAAGTTACGGGAATAAAAAGGAAATATTACGGGAATAAAACACAGACACAATTTAAACAGGGGGGATGAAATGTTGCGGAATAAAACACAGATACAGTTTACAAAGGAGTGAGGGGAAAGTTACGGGAATAAAAAGGAAATATTACGGGAATAAAACACAGTCAAAAATTAAATAGGGTGAGGAAATGTTACGGGAATAAAACACCGATACAGTTTACAAATGAGTGAGGGTAAAGTTACGGGAATAAAACGGAATTATTACGGGAATAAAACACAGACACAATTTAAAGAGGGGGAGCAACTGTTACGGGAATAAAACACAGATACACTTTACAAAGGAGTGAGGGGATACTTCCGGGAATAGAAAATACCCAAAATTTATAAAGGAGCGAGTAGAACATTATCTGAATAAAACACAGATACTATTTATTAAAACGTAAGGGAAATATTTCGGGAATAAAACTCAGACACAATTTAAATAGGGGGGTGGAAATTTTATGGGAATAAAACACAGATACAGTTTACAAAGGAGTGATGGGAAAGTTACGGGAATAAAAAGGAAATATTACGGGAATAAAACACAGACACAATTTAAACAGGGGGGATGAAATGTTGCGGAATAAAACACAGATACAGTTTACAAAGGAGTGAGGGGAAAGTTACGGGGAAAAAAGGAAATATTACGGGAATAAAACACAGGCACAATCTAAATAGGGGGAGGAAAGGTTACGGGAATAAAACACAGATACAGTTTACAAACGAGTGAGGGGAAAGTTAGGGGAATAAAACGGAAATATTACGGGAATAAAACACAGACACAATTTAAATAGGGGGAGGGAATGTTACGGGAATAAAACACAGATACAGTTAACAAAGGAGTGAGGGGTAAGTTATGGGAAGAAAAAGGAAATATTACGGGAATAAAACACAGACACAATTTATAAAGGGGGGATGAAATGTTACGGGGATAAAACACAGATACAGTTTACAAAGGAATGAGGGGAAAGTTACAGGAATAAAAATTACCCAAAATTTATAAAGGCTTGAGGGAAATATTACCGGAATAAACCACAGACACAATTTATAAAGGAAAATGGAAAAGTTACGCGAATAAAACACACATACAATTTATAAAAAGCAAGGATAACTTTAGAGGAATAAAACGCAGACACAATTTAACAAGGGCGGAGGAAATGTTACGGACATAATACACAGATACAGTTTACAAAGGAGTGAGGGGAAAGTTACGGGAATAAAAAGGAAATATTACGGGAATAAAACACAGACACAATTTATAAAGTGGGGAGGAAATGTTATGGGAATAAAACACAGATGCAGTTTACAAAGGAGTGAGGGGAATGTTACGGGAATAAAAAGGAAATATTACGGGAATAAAACACAAACACAATTTACATAGGGGGGAGGAAATGTTACGGGAATAAAACACAGATACAGTTTACAAAGGAGTGAGGAGTAAGTTACCGGGAATAGAAAATACCCAAAATTTATAAAGGAGCGAGTAGAACATTATCTGAATAAAACACAGATACTATTTATTAAAACGTGAGGGAAATATTACGGGAATAAAACTCAGACACAATTTAAACAGGGGTGAGGAAATGTTGCGGAATAAAACACAGATACAGTTTACAAAGGAGTGAGTGGAAAGTTAGGGGAATAAAACGGAAATATTACGGGAATAAAACACAGTCACAATTTAAATAGGGGGAGGAAATGTTACGGGAATAAAACACAGATACAATTTACAAAGGAGTGAGGGTAAAGTTACGGGAATAAAACGGAGTTATTACGGGAATAAAACACAGACACAATTTAAATAGGGGGAGCAACTGTTACGGGAATAAAACACAGATACAGTTTACAAAGGAGTGAGGGGAAAGTTACGGGAATAGAAAATACCCAAAATTTATAAAGGAGCGAGTGGAACATTATCTGAATAAAACACAGATACTATTTATTAAAACGTAAGGGAAATATTACGGGAATAAAACTCAGACACAATTTAAATAGGGGGGTGGAAGTTTTATGGGAATAAAACACAGATACAGTTTACAAAGGAGTGATGGGAAAGTTAGGGGAATAAAAAGGAAATATTACGGGAATAAAACACAGACACAATTTAAACAGGGGGGATAAAATGTTGCGGAATAAAACACAGATACAGTTTACAAAGGAGTGAGGGGAAAGTTACGGGAATGAAAAGGAAATATTACGGAAATAAAACACAGTCACATTTTAAATAGGGGGAGGAAATGTTACGGGAATAAAACACAGATACAGTCTACAAATGAGTGAGGGTAAAGATACGGGAATAAAACGAAATTATTACGGGAATAAAACTCAGACACAATTTAAATAGGGGGAGCAACTGTTACGGGAATAAAACACAGATACAGTTTACAAAGGAGTGAGGGGAGAGTCACGGGAATAGAAATTACCCAAAATTTATAAAGGAGCGAGTAGAACATTATCTGAATAAAACACAGATACTATTTATTAAAACGTGAGGTAAATATTACGGCAATAAAACTCAGATACAGTTTACAAAGGAGTGATGGGAAAGTTACGGGAATAAAAAGGAAATATTACGGGAATAAAACACAGACACAATTTAAACAGGGGGGATGAAATGTTGCGGAATAAAACACAGATACAGTTTACAAAGGAGTGAGGGGAAAGTTACGGGAATAAAAAGGAAATATTACGGGAATAAAACACAGTCAAAAATTAAATAGGGTGAGGAAATGTTACGGGAATAAAACACCGATACAGTTTACAAATGAGTGAGGGTAAAGTTACGGGAATAAAACGGAATTATTACGGGAATAAAACACAGACACAATTTAAAGAGGGGGAGCAACTGTTACGGGAATAAAACACAGATACACTTTACAAAGGAGTGAGGGGATACTTCCGGGAATAGAAAATACCCAAAATTTATAAAGGAGCGAGTAGAACATTATCTGAATAAAACACAGATACTATTTATTAAAACGTAAGGGAAATATTTCGGGAATAAAACTCAGACACAATTTAAATAGGGGGGTGGAAATTTTATGGGAATAAAACACAGATACAGTTTACAAAGGAGTGATGGGAAAGTTACGGGAATAAAAAGGAAATATTACGGGAATAAAACACAGACACAATTTAAACAGGGGGGATGAAATGTTGCGGAATAAAACACAGATACAGTTTACAAAGGAGTGAGGGGAAAGTTACGGGGAAAAAAGGAAATATTACGGGAATAAAACACAGGCACAATCTAAATAGGGGGAGGAAAGGTTACGGGAATAAAACACAGATACAGTTTACAAACGAGTGAGGGGAAAGTTAGGGGAATAAAACGGAAATATTACGGGAATAAAACACAGACACAATTTAAATAGGGGGAGGGAATGTTACGGGAATAAAACACAGATACAGTTAACAAAGGAGTGAGGGGTAAGTTACGGGAAGAAAAAGGAAATATTACGGGAATAAAACACAGACACAATTTATAAAGGGGGGATGAAATGTTATGGGGATAAAACACAGATACAGTTTACAAAGGAATGAGGGGAAAGTTACAGGAATAAAAATTACCCAAAATTTATAAAGGCTTGAGGGAAATATTACCGGAATAAACCACAGACACAATTTATAAAGGAAATTGGAAAAGTTACGCGAATAAAACACACATACAATTTATAAAAAGCAAGGATAACTTTAGAGGAATAAAACGCAGACACAATTTAACAAGGGCGGAGGAAATGTTACGGACATAATACACAGATACAGTTTACAAAGGAGTGAGGGGAAAGTTACGGGAATAAAAAGGAAATATTACGGGAATAAAACACAGACACAATTTATAAAGTGGGGAGGAAATGTTATGGGAATAAAACACAGATGCAGTTTACAAAGGAGTGAGGGGAATGTTACGGGAATAAAAAGGAAATATTACGGGAATAAAACACAAACACAATTTAAATAGGGGGGGAGGAAATGTTACGGGAATAAAACACAGATACAGTTTACAAAGGAGTGAGGGGAAAGTTACGGGAATAAAAAGGAAATATTACGGGAATAAAACACAGACACAATTTAAACAGGGGGGAGGAAATGTTGCGGAATAAAACACAGATACAGTTTACAAAGGAGTTAGTGGAAAGTTAGGGGAATAAAACGGAAATATTACGGGAATGAAACACAGTCACAATTTAAATAGGGGGAGGAAATGTTACGGGAATAAAACACAGATACAATTTACAAAGGAGTGAGGGTAAAGTTACGGGAATAAAACGGAATTATTACGGGAATAAAACACAGACACAATTTAAATAGGGGGAGCAACTGTTACGGGAATAAAACACAGATACAGTTTAAAAAGGAGTGAGGGGAAAGTTACGGGAATAGAAAATACCCAACATTTATAAAGGAGCGAGTAGAATATTATCTGAATAAAACACAGATACTATTTATTAAAACGTGAGGGAAATATTACGGGAATAAAACTCAGACACAATTTAAACAGGGGGGTGGAAATGTTATGGGAATAAAACACAGATACAGTTTACAAAGGAGTGATGGGAAAGTTACGGGAATAAAAAGGAAATATTACGGGAATAAAACACAGACACAATTTAAACAGGGGGGATGAAATGTTGCGGAATATAACACAGATACAGTTTACAAAGGAGTAATGGGAAAGTTACGGGAATAGAAAACACCCAAAATTTATAAAGGAGCGTGTAGAACATTATCGGAATAAAACACAGATACTATTTATTAAAACGTGAGGGAAATATTACGGGAATAAAACTCAGACACAATTTAAATAGCGGGGAGGAAATGTTACGTGAATAAAACACAGATACAGTTTACAAAGGAGTGAGGGGAAAGTTACGGGAATAAAAAGGAAATATTACGGGAATAAAACACAGACACAATTTAAACAGGGCGGAGGAAATGTTGCGGAATAAAACACAGATACAGTTTACAAAGGAGTGAGGGGAAAGTTAGGGGTATAAAACGGAAATATAACGGGAATAAAACACAAACACAATTTACATAGGGGGGAGGAAATGTTACTGGAATAAAACACAGATACAGTTTACAAAGGAGTGAGGAGTAAGTTACCGGGAATAGAAAATACCCAAAATTTATAAAGGAGCGAGTAGAACATTATCTGAATAAAACACAGATACTATTTATTAAAACGTGAGGGAAATATTACGGGAATGAAACTCAGACACAATTTAAACAGGGGTGAGGAAATGTTGCGGAATAAAACACAGATACAGTTTACAAAGGAGTGAGTGGAAAGTTAGGGGAATAAAACGGAAATATTACGGGAATGAAACACAGTCACAATTTAAATAGGGGGAGGAAATGTTACGGGAATAATACACAGATACAATTTACAAAGGAGTGAGGGTAAAGTTACGGGAATAAAACGGAATTATTACGGGAATAAAACACAGACACAATTTAAATAGGGGGAGCAACTGTTACGGGAATAAAACACAGATACAGTTTAAAAAGGAGTGAGGGGAAAGTTACGGGAATAGAAAATACCCAAAATTTATAAAGGAGCGAGTAGAACATTATCTGAATAAAACACAGATACTATTTATTAAAACGTGAGGGAAATATTACGGGAATAAAACTCAGACACAATTTAAATAGGGGGGTGGAAATGTTATGGGAATAAAACACAGATACAGTTTACAAAGGAGTGATGGGAAAGTTACGGGAATAAAAAGGAAATATTACGGGAATAAAACACAGACACAATTTAAACAGGGGGGATGATATGTTGCGGAATAAAACACAGATACAGTTTACAAAGGAGTAATGGGAAAGTTACGGGAATAGAAAACACCCAAAATTTATAAAGGAGCGTGTAGAACATTATCGGAATAAAACACAGATACTATTTATTAAAACGTGAGGGAAATATTACGGGAATAAAACTCAGACACAATTTAAATAGCTGGGAGGAAATGTTACGTGAATAAAACACAGATACAGTTTACAAAGGAGTGAGGGGAAAGTTACGGGAATAAAAAGGAAATATTACGGGAATAAAACACAGACACAATTTAAACAGGGCGGAGGAAATGTTGCGGAATACAACACAGATACAGTTTACAAAGGAGTGAGGGGAAAGTTAGGGGTATAAAACGGAAATATAACGGGAATAAAACACAAACACAATTTACATAGGGGGGAGGAAATGTTACGGGAATAAAACACAGATACAGTTTACAAAGGAGTGAGGTGTAAGTTACAGGGAATAGAAAATACCCAAAATTTATAAAGGAGCGAGTAGAACATTATCTGAATAAAACACAGATACTATTTATTAAAACGTGAGGGAAATATTACGGGAATAAAACTCAGACACAATTTAAACAGGGGTGAGGAAATGTTGCGGAATAAAACACAGATACAGTTTACAAAGGAGTGAGTGGAAAGTTAGGGGAATAAAACGGAAATATTACGGGAATAAAACACAGTCACAATTTAAATAGGGGGAGGAAATGTTACGGGAATAAAACACAGATACAATTTACAAAGGAGTGAGGGTAAAGTTACGGGAATAAAAGGGAGTTATTACGGGAATAAAACACAGACACAATTTAAATAGGGGGAGCAACTGTTACGGGAATAAAACACAGATACAGTTTACAAAGGAGTGAGGGGAAAGTTACGGGAATAGAAAATACCCAAAATTTATAAAGGAGCGAGTGGAACATTATCTGAATAAAACACAGATGCTATTTGTTAAAACGTGAGGGAAATATTACGGGAATAAAACTCAGACACAATTTAAATAGGGGGGTGGAAATGTTATGGGAATAAAACACAGATACAGTTTACAAAGGAGTGATGGGAAAGTTACGGGAATAAAAAGGAAATATTACGGGAATAAAACACAGACACAATTTAAACAGGGGGGATGATATGTTGCGGAATAAAACACAGATACAGTTTACAAAGGAGTAATGGGAAAGTTACGGGAATAGAAAACACCCAAAATTTATAAAGGAGCGTGTAGAACATTATCGGAATAAAACACAGATACTATTTATTAAAACGTGAGGGAAATATTACGGGAATAAAACTCAGACACAATTTAAATAGCTGGGAGGAAATGTTACGTGAATAAAACACAGATACAGTTTACAAAGGAGTGAGGGGAAAGTTACGGGAATAAAAAGGAAATATTACGGGAATAAAACACAGACACAATTTAAACAGGGCGGAGGAAATGTTGCGGAATACAACACAGATACAGTTTACAAAGGAGTGAGGGGAAAGTTAGGGGTATAAAACGGAAATATAACGGGAATAAAACACAAACACAATTTACATAGGGGGGAGGAAATGTTACGGGAATAAAACACAGATACAGTTTACAAAGGAGTGAGGTGTAAGTTACAGGGAATAGAAAATACCCAAAATTTATAAAGGAGCGAGTAGAACATTATCTGAATAAAACACAGATACTATTTATTAAAACGTGAGGGAAATATTACGGGAATAAAACTCAGACACAATTTAAACAGGGGTGAGGAAATGTTGCGGAATAAAACACAGATACAGTTTACAAAGGAGTGAGTGGAAAGTTAGGGGAATAAAACGGAAATATTACGGGAATAAAACACAGTCACAATTTAAATAGGGGGAGGAAATGTTACGGGAATAAAACACAGATACAATTTACAAAGGAGTGAGGGTAAAGTTACGGGAATAAAAGGGAGTTATTACGGGAATAAAACACAGACACAATTTAAATAGGGGGAGCAACTGTTACGGGAATAAAACACAGATACAGTTTACAAAGGAGTGAGGGGAAAGTTACGGGAATAGAAAATACCCAAAATTTATAAAGGAGCGAGTGGAACATTATCTGAATAAAACACAGATGCTATTTGTTAAAACGTGAGGGAAACATTACGGGAATAAAACTCAGACACAATTTAAATAGGGGGGAGGAAATGTTACGGGAATAAAACACAGATACAGTTTACAAAGGAGTGAGGGGAAAGTTACGGGAATAAAAAGGAAATATTACGGGAATAAAACACAGACACAATTTAAACAGGGGGGAGGAAATGTTGCGGAATAAAACACAGATACAGTTTACAAAGGAGTGAGTGGAAAGTTAGGGGAATAAAACGGAAATATTACGGGAATAAAACACAGTCACAATTTAAATAGGGGGAGGAAATGTTACGGGAATAAAAACCAGATACAATTTACAAAGGAGTGAGGGTAAAGTTACGGGAATAAAACGGAATTATTACGGGAATAAAACACAGACACAATTTAAATAGGGGGGGCAACTGTTACGGGAATAAAACACAGATACAGTTTACAAAGGAGTGAGGGGAAAGTTACGGGAATAGAAAATACCCAAAATTTATAAAGGAGCGAGTAGAACATTATCTGAATAAAACAGAGATACTATTTATTAAAACGCGAGGGAAATATTACGGGAATAATACTCAGACACAATTTAAATAGGGGGGTGGAAATGTTATTGGAATAAAACACAGATACAGTTTACAAAGGAGTGATGGGAAAGTTACGGGAATAATAAGGAAATATTACGGGAATAAAACACAGACACAATTTAAACAGGGGGGATGAAATGTTGCGGAATAAAACACAGATACAGTTTACAAAGGAGTGAGTGGAAATTTAGGGGAATAAAACGGAAATATTACGGGAATGAAACACAGTCACAATTTAAATAGGGGGAGGAAATGTTACGGGAATAATACACAGATACAATTTACAAAGGAGTGAGGGTAAAGTTACGGGAATAAAACGGAATTATTACGGGAATAAAACACAGACACAATTTAAATAGGGGGAGCAACTGTTACGGGAATAAAACACAGATACAGTTTAAAAAGGAGTGAGGGGAAAGTTACGGGAATAGAAAATACCCAAAATTTATAAAGGAGCGAGTAGAACATTATCTGAATAAAACACAGATACTATTTATTAAAACGTGAGGGAAATATTACGGGAATAAAACTCAGACACAATTTAAATAGGGGGGTGGAAATGTTATGGGAATAAAACACAGATACAGTTTACAAAGGAGTGATGGGAAAGTTACGGGAATAAAAAGGAAATATTACGGGAATAAAACACAGACACAATTTAAACAGGGGGGATGATATGTTGCGGAATAAAACACAGATACAGTTTACAAAGGAGTAATGGGAAAGTTACGGGAATAGAAAACACCCAAAATTTATAAAGGAGCGTGTAGAACATTATCGGAATAAAACACAGATACTATTTATTAAAACGTGAGGGAAATATTACGGGAATAAAACTCAGACACAATTTAAATAGCTGGGAGGAAATGTTACGTGAATAAAACACAGATACAGTTTACAAAGGAGTGAGGGGAAAGTTACGGGAATAAAAAGGAAATATTACGGGAATAAAACACAGACACAATTTAAACAGGGCGGAGGAAATGTTGCGGAATAAAACACAGATACAGTTTACAAAGGAGTGAGGGGAAAGTTAGGGGTATAAAACGGAAATATAACGGGAATAAAACACAAACACAATTTACATAGGGGGGAGGAAATGTTACGGGAATAAAACACAGATACAGTTTACAAAGGAGTGAGGTGTAAGTTACAGGGAATAGAAAATACCCAAAATTTATAAAGGAGCGAGTAGAACATTATCTGAATAAAACACAGATACTATTTATTAAAACGTGAGGGAAATATTACGGGAATAAAACTCAGACACAATTTAAACAGGGGTGAGGAAATGTTGCGGAATAAAACACAGATACAGTTTACAAAGGAGTGAGTGGAAAGTTAGGGGAATAAAACGGAAATATTACGGGAATAAAACACAGTCACAATTTAAATAGGGGGAGGAAATGTTACGGGAATAAAACACAGATACAATTTACAAAGGAGTGAGGGTAAAGTTACGGGAATAAAAGGGAGTTATTACGGGAATAAAACACAGACACAATTTAAATAGGGGGAGCAACTGTTACGGGAATAAAACACAGATACAGTTTACAAAGGAGTGAGGGGAAAGTTACGGGAATAGAAAATACCCAAAATTTATAAAGGAGCGAGTGGAACATTATCTGAATAAAACACAGATGCTATTTGTTAAAACGTGAGGGAAATATTACGGGAATAAAACTCAGACACAATTTAAATAGGGGGGTGGAAATGTTATGGGAATAAAACACAGATACAGTTTACAAAGGAGTGATGGGAAAGTTACGGGAATAAAAAGGAAATATTACGGGAATAAAACACAGACACAATTTAAACAGGGGGGATGATATGTTGCGGAATAAAACACAGATACAGTTTACAAAGGAGTAATGGGAAAGTTACGGGAATAGAAAACACCCAAAATTTATAAAGGAGCGTGTAGAACATTATCGGAATAAAACACAGATACTATTTATTAAAACGTGAGGGAAATATTACGGGAATAAAACTCAGACACAATTTAAATAGCTGGGAGGAAATGTTACGTGAATAAAACACAGATACAGTTTACAAAGGAGTGAGGGGAAAGTTACGGGAATAAAAAGGAAATATTACGGGAATAAAACACAGACACAATTTAAACAGGGCGGAGGAAATGTTGCGGAATACAACACAGATACAGTTTACAAAGGAGTGAGGGGAAAGTTAGGGGTATAAAACGGAAATATAACGGGAATAAAACACAAACACAATTTACATAGGGGGGAGGAAATGTTACGGGAATAAAACACAGATACAGTTTACAAAGGAGTGAGGTGTAAGTTACAGGGAATAGAAAATACCCAAAATTTATAAAGGAGCGAGTAGAACATTATCTGAATAAAACACAGATACTATTTATTAAAACGTGAGGGAAATATTACGGGAATAAAACTCAGACACAATTTAAACAGGGGTGAGGAAATGTTGCGGAATAAAACACAGATACAGTTTACAAAGGAGTGAGTGGAAAGTTAGGGGAATAAAACGGAAATATTACGGGAATAAAACACAGTCACAATTTAAATAGGGGGAGGAAATGTTACGGGAATAAAACACAGATACAATTTACAAAGGAGTGAGGGTAAAGTTACGGGAATAAAAGGGAGTTATTACGGGAATAAAACACAGACACAATTTAAATAGGGGGAGCAACTGTTACGGGAATAAAACACAGATACAGTTTACAAAGGAGTGAGGGGAAAGTTACGGGAATAGAAAATACCCAAAATTTATAAAGGAGCGAGTGGAACATTATCTGAATAAAACACAGATGCTATTTGTTAAAACGTGAGGGAAACATTACGGGAATAAAACTCAGACACAATTTAAATAGGGGGGAGGAAATGTTACGGGAATAAAACACAGATACAGTTTACAAAGGAGTGAGGGGAAAGTTACGGGAATAAAAAGGAAATATTACGGGAATAAAACACAGACACAATTTAAACAGGGGGGAGGAAATGTTGCGGAATAAAACACAGATACAGTTTACAAAGGAGTGAGTGGAAAGTTAGGGGAATAAAACGGAAATATTACGGGAATAAAACACAGTCACAATTTAAATAGGGGGAGGAAATGTTACGGGAATAAAAACCAGATACAATTTACAAAGGAGTGAGGGTAAAGTTACGGGAATAAAACGGAATTATTACGGGAATAAAACACAGACACAATTTAAATAGGGGGGGCAACTGTTACGGGAATAAAACACAGATACAGTTTACAAAGGAGTGAGGGGAAAGTTACGGGAATAGAAAATACCCAAAATTTATAAAGGAGCGAGTAGAACATTATCTGAATAAAACAGAGATACTATTTATTAAAACGCGAGGGAAATATTACGGGAATAATACTCAGACACAATTTAAATAGGGGGGTGGAAATGTTATTGGAATAAAACACAGATACAGTTTACAAAGGAGTGATGGGAAAGTTACGGGAATAATAAGGAAATATTACGGGAATAAAACACAGACACAATTTAAACAGGGGGGATGAAATGTTGCGGAATAAAACACAGATACAGTTTACAAAGGAGTGAGGGGAAAGTTACGGGAATAAAAAGGAAATATTACGGGAATAAAACACGGTCAAAATTTAAATAGGGTGAGGAAATGTTACGGGAATAAAACACCGATACAGCTTACAAATGAGTGGGGGTAAAGTTACGGGAATAAAACGGAATTATTACGGGAATAAAACACAGACACAATTTAAAGAGGGGGAGCAACTGTTACGGTAATAAAACACAGATGCAGTTTACAAAGGAGTGAAGGGAAACTTCCGTGAATATAAAATACCCAAAATTTATAAAGGAGCGAGTAGAACATTATCTGAATAAAACACAGATACTATTTATTAAAACGTAAGGGAAATATTACGGGAATAAAACTCAGACACAATTTAAATAGGGGGGTGGAAATTTTATGGGATTAAAACACAGATACAGTTTACAAAGGAGTGATGGGAAAGTTAGGGGAATAAAAAGGAAATATTACGGGAATAAAACACAGACACAATTTAAACAGGGGGGATAAAATGTTGCGGAATAAAACACAGATACAGTTTACAAAGGAGTGAGGGGAAAGTTACGGGAATGAAAAGGAAATATTACGGAAATAAAACACAGTCACATTTTAAATAGGGGGAGGAAATGTTACGGGAATAAAACACAGATACAGTCTACAAATGAGTGAGGGTAAAGATACGGGAATAAAACGAAATTATTACGGGAATAAAACTCAGACACAATTTAAATAGGGGGAGCAACTGTTACGGGAATAAAACACAGATACAGTTTACAAAGGAGTGAGGGGAGAGTCACGGGAATAGAAAATACCCAAAATTTATAAAGGAGCGAGTAGAACATTATCTGAATAAAACACAGATACTATTTATTAAAACGTGAGGTAAATATTACGGCAATAAAACTCAGATACAGTTTACAAAGGAGTGATGGGAAAGTTACGGGAATAAAAAGGAAATATTACGGGAATGAAACACAGACACAATTTAAACAGGGGGGATGAAATGTTGCGGAATAAAACACAGATACAGTTTACAAAGGAGTGAGGGGAAAGTTACGGGAATAAAAAGGAAATATAACGGGAATAAACCACAGTCAAAAATTAAATAGGGTGAGGAAATGTTACGGGATTAAAACACCGATACAGTTTACAACTGAGTGAGGGTAAAGTTACGGGAATAAAACGGAATTATTACGGGAATAAAACACAGACACAATTTAAAGAGGGGGAGCAACTGTTACGGGAATAAAACACAGATACACTTTACAAAGGAGTGAGGGGATACTTCCGGGAATAGAAAATACCCAAAATTTATAAAGGAGCGAGTAGAACATTATCTGAATAAAACACAGATACTATTTATTAAAACGTAAGGGAAATATTTCGGGAATAAAACTCAGACACAATTTAAATAGGGGGGTGGAAATTTTATGGGAATAAAACACAGATACAGTTTACAAAGGAGTGATGGGAAAGTTACGGGAATAAAAAGGAAATATTACGGGAATAAAACACAGACACAATTTAAACAGGGGGGATGAAATGTTGCGGAATAAAACACAGATACAGTTTACAAAGGAGTGAGGGGAAAGTTACGGGGAAAAAAGGAAATATTACGGGAAAAAAACACAGGCACAATCTAAATAGGGGGAGGAAAGGTTACGGGAATAAAACACAGATACAGTTTACAAACGAGTGAGGGGAAAGTTAGGGGAATAAAACGGAAATATTACGGGAATAAAACACAGACACAATTTAAATAGGGGGAGGGAATGTTACGGGAATAAAACACAGATACAGTTAACAAAGGAGTGAGGGGTAAGTTACGGGAAGAAAAATGAAATATTACGGGAATAAAACACAGACACAATTTATAAAGGGGGGATGAAATGTTACGGGGATAAAACACAGATACAGTTTACAAAGGAATGAGGGGAAAGTTACAGGAATAAAAATTACCCAAAATTTATAAAGGCTTGAGGGAAATATTACCGGAATAAACCACAGACACAATTTATAAAGGAAAATGGAAAAGTTACGCGAATAAAACACACATACAATTTATAAAAAGCAAGGATAACTTTAGAGGAATAAAACGCAGACACAATTTAACAAGGGCGGAGGAAATGTTACGGACATAATACACAGATACAGTTTACAAAGGAGTGAGGGGAAAGTTACGGGAATAAAAAGGAAATATTACGGGAATAAAACACAGACACAATTTATAAAGTGGGGAGGAAATGTTATGGGAATAAAACACAGATGCAGTTGACAAAGGAGTGAGGGGAATGTTACGGGAATAAAAAGGAAATATTACGGGAATAAAACACAAACACAATTTAAATAGGGGGGGAGGAAATGTTACGGGAATAAAACACAGATACAGTTTACAAAGGAGTGAGGGGAAAGTTACGGGAATAGAAAATACCCAAAATTTATAAAGGAGCGAGTAGAACATTATCTGAATAAAACACAGATACTATTTATTAAAACGAGAGGGAAATATTACGGGAATAAAACTCAGACACAATTTAAATAGGGGGGAGGAAATGTTATGGGAATAAAACACAGATACAGTTTACAAAGGAGTGAGGGGAAAGTTACGGGAATAAAAAGGAAATATTACGGGAATAAAACACAGACACAATTTAAACAGGGGGGAGGAAATGTTGCGGAATAAAACACAGATACAGTTTACAAAGGAGTTAGTGGAAAGTTAGGGGAATAAAACGGAAATATTACGGGAATGAAACACAGTCACAATTTAAATAGGGGGAGGAAATGTTACGGGAATAAAACACAGATACAATTTACAAAGGAGTGAGGGTAAAGTTACGGGAATAAAACGGAATTATTACGGGAATAAAACACAGACACAATTTAAATAGGGGGAGCAACTGTTACGGGAATAAAACACAGATACAGTTTAAAAAGGAGTGAGGGGAAAGTTACGGGAATAGAAAATACCCAACATTTATAAAGGAGCGAGTAGAACATTATCTGAATAAAACACAGATACTATTTATTAAAACGTGAGGGAAATATTACGGGAATAAAACTCAGACACAATTTAAACAGGGGGGTGGAAATGTTATGGGAATAAAACACAGATACAGTTTACAAAGGAGTGATGGGAAAGTTACGGGAATAAAAAGGAAATATTACGGGAATAAAACACAGACACAATTTAAACAGGGGGGATGAAATGTTGCGGAATAAAACACAGATACAGTTTACAAAGGAGTAATGGGAAAGTTACGGAAATAGAAAACACCCAAAATTTATAAAGGAGCGTGTAGAACATTATCGGAATAAAACACAGATACTATTTATTAAAACGTGAGGGAAATATTACGGGAATAAAACTCAGACACAATTTAAATAGCGGGGAGGAAATGTTACGTGAATAAAACACAGATACAGTTTACAAAGGAGTGAGGGGAAAGTTACGGGAATAAAAAGGAAATATTACGGGAATAAAACACAGACACAATTTAAACAGGGCGGAGGAAATGTTGCGGAATAAAACACAGATACAGTTTACAAAGGAGTGAGGGGAAAGTTAGGGGTATAAAACGGAAATATAACGGGAATAAACCACAAACACAATTTACATAGGGGGGAGGAAATGTTACGGGAATAAAACACAGATACAGTTTACAAAGGAGTGAGGAGTAAGTTACCGGGAATAGAAAATACCCAAAATTTATAAAGGAGCGAGTAGAACATTATCTGAATAAAACACAGATACTATTTATTAAAACGTGAGGGAAATATTACGGGAATAAAACTCAGACACAATTTAAACAGGGGTGAGGAAATGTTGCGGAATAAAACACAGATACAGTTTACAAAGGAGTGAGTGGAAAGTTAGGGGAATAAAACGGAAATATTACGGGAATGAAACACAGTCACAATTTAAATAGGGGGAGGAAATGTTACGGGAATAAAACACAGATACAATTTACAAAGGAGTGAGGGTAAAGTTACGGGAATAAAACGGAATTATTACGGGAATAAAACACAGACACAATTTAAATAGGGGGAGCAACTGTTACGGGAATAAAACACAGATACAGTTTAAAAAGGAGTGAGGGGAAAGTTACGGGAATAGAAAATACCCAAAATTTATAAAGGAGCGAGTAGAACATTATCTGAATAAAACACAGATACTATTTATTAAAACATGAGGGAAATATTACGGGAATAAAACTCAGACACAATTTAAATAGGGGGGTGGAAATGTTATGGGAATAAAACACAGATACAGTTTACAAAGGAGTGATGGGAAAGTTACGGGAATAAAAAGGAAATATTACGGGAATAAAACACAGACACAATTTAAACAGGGGGGATGATATGTTGCGGAATAAAACACAGATACAGTTTACAAAGGATTAATGGGAAAGTTACGGGAATAGAAAACACCCAAAATTTATAAAGGAGCGTGTAGAACATTATCGGAATAAAACACAGATACTATTTATTAAAACGTGAGGGAAATATTACGGGAATAAAACTCAGACACAATTTAAATAGCTGGGAGGAAATGTTACGTGAATAAAACACAGATACAGTTTACAAAGGAGTGAGGGGAAAGTTACGGGAATAAAAAGGAAATATTACGGGAATAAAACACAGACACAATTTAAACAGGGCGGAGGAAATGTTGCGGAATAAAACACAGATACAGTTTAAAAAGGAGTGAGGGGAAAGTTAGGGGTATAAAACGGAAATATAACGGGAATAAAACATAAACACAATTTACATAGGGGGGAGGAAATGTTACGGGAATAAAACACAGATACAGTTTACAAAGGAGTGAGGAGTAAGTTACCGGGAATAGAAAATACCCAAAATTTATAAAGGAGCGAGTAGAACATTATCTGAATAAAACACAGATACTATTTATTAAAACGTGAGGGAAATATTACGGGAATAAAACTCAGACACAATTTAAACAGGGGTGAGGAAATGTTGCGGAATAAAACACAGATACAGTTTACAAAGGAGTGAGTGGAAAGTTAGGGGAATAAAACGGAAATATTACGGGAATAAAACACAGTCACAATTTAAATAGGGGGAGGAAATGTTACGGGAATAAAACACAGATACAATTTACAAAGGAGTGAGGGTAAAGTTACGGGAATAAAACGGAGTTATTACGGGAATAAAACACAGACACAATTTAAATAGGGGGAGCAACTGTTACGGGAATAAAACACAGATACAGTTTACAAAGGAGTGAGGGGAAAGTTACGGGAATAGAAAATACCCAAAATTTATAAAGGAGCGAGTGGAACATTATCTGAATAAAACACAGATACTATTTGTTAAAACGTGAGGGAAACATTACGGGAATAAAACTCAGACACAATTTAAATAGGGGGGAGGAAATGTTACGGGAATAAAACACAGATACAGTTTACAAAGGAGTGAGGGGAACGTTACGGGAATAAAAAGGAAATATTACGGGAATAAAACACAGACACAATTTAAACAGGGGGGAGGAAATGTTGCGGAATAAAACACAGATACAGTTTACAAAGGAGTGAGTGGAAAGTTAGGGGAATAAAACGGAAATATTACGGGAATAAAACACAGTCACAATTTAAATAGGGGGAGGAAATGTTACGGGAATAAAAACCAGATACAATTTACAAAGGAGTGAGGGTAAAGTTACGGGAATAAAACGGAATTATTACGGGAATAAAACACAGACACAATTTAAATAGGGGGAACAACTGTTACGGGAATAAAACACAGATACAGTTTACAAAGGAGTGAGGGGAAAGTTACGGGAATAGAAAATACCCAAAATTTATAAAGGAGCGAGTAGAACATTATCTGAATAAAACACAGATACTATTTATTAAAACGTGAGGGAAATATTACGGGAATAAAACTCAGACACAATTTAAATAGGGAGTGGAAATGTTATGGGAATAAAACACAGATACAGTTTACAAAGGAGTGATGGGAAAGTTACGGGAATAAAAAGGAAATATTACGGGAATAAAACATAGACACAATTTAAACAGGGGGGATGAAATGTTGCGGAATAAAACACAGATACAGTTTACAAAGGAGTGATGGGAAAGTTACGGGAATAAAACGGAATTATTACGGGAATAAAACACAGACACAATTTAAATAGGGGGAGCAACTGTTACGGGAATAAAACACAGATACAGTTTACAAAGGAGTGAGGGGAAACTTACGGGAATAGAAAATACCCAAAATTTATAAAGGAGCGAGTAGAACATTATCTGAATAAAACAGAGATACTATTTATTAAAACGCGAGGGAAATATTACGGGAATAATACTCAGACACAATTTAAATAGGGGGGTGGAAATGTTATTGGAATAAAACACAGATACAGTTTACAAAGGAGTGATGGGAAAGTTACGGGAATAATAAGGAAATATTACGGGAATAAAACACAGACACAATTTAAACAGGGGGGATGAAATGTTGCGGAATAAAACACAGATACAGTTTACAAAGGAGTGAGGGGAAAGTTACGGGAATAAAAAGGAAATATTACGGGAATAAAACACGGTCAAAATTTAAATAGGGTGAGGAAATGTTACGGGAATAAAACACCGATACAGCTTACAAATGAGTGGGGGTAAAGTTACGGGAATAAAACGGAATTATTACGGGAATAAAACACAGACACAATTTAAAGAGGGGGAGCAACTGTTACGGTAATAAAACACAGATGCAGTTTACAAAGGAGTGAGGGGAAACTTCCGTGAATATAAAATACCCAAAATTTATAAAGGAGCGAGTAGAACATTATCTGAATAAAACACAGATACTATTTATTAAAACGTAAGGGAAATATTACGGGAATAAAACTCAGACACAATTTAAATAGGGGGGTGGAAATTTTATGGGATTAAAACACAGATACAGTTTACAAAGGAGTGATGGGAAAGTTAGGGGAATAAAAAGGAAATATTACGGGAATAAAACACAGACACAATTTAAACAGGGGGGATAAAATGTTGCGGAATAAAACACAGATACAGTTTACAAAGGAGTGAGGGGAAAGTTACGGGAATGAAAAGGAAATATTACGGAAATAAAACACAGTCACATTTTAAATAGGGGGAGGAAATGTTACGGGAATAAAACACAGATACAGTCTACAAATGAGTGAGGGTAAAGATACGGGAATAAAACGAAATTATTACGGGAATAAAACTCAGACACAATTTAAATAGGGGGAGCAACTGTTACGGGAATAAAACACAGATACAGTTTACAAAGGAGTGAGGGGAGAGTCACGGGAATAGAAAATACCCAAAATTTATAAAGGAGCGAGTAGAACATTATCTGAATAAAACACAGATACTATTTATTAAAACGTGAGGTAAATATTACGGCAATAAAACTCAGATACAGTTTACAAAGGAGTGATGGGAAAGTTACGGGAATAAAAAGGAAATATTACGGGAATGAAACACAGACACAATTTAAACAGGGGGGATGAAATGTTGCGGAATAAAACACAGATACAGTTTACAAAGGAGTGAGGGGAAAGTTACGGGAATAAAAAGGAAATATTACGGGAATAAAACACAGTCAAAAATTAAATAGGGTGAGGAAATGTTACGGGAATAAAACACCGATACAGTTTACAACTGAGTGAGGGTAAAGTTACGGGAATAAAACGGAATTATTACGGGAATAAAACACAGACACAATTTAAAGAGGGGGAGCAACTGTTACGGGAATAAAACACAGATACACTTTACAAAGGAGTGAGGGGATACTTCCGGGAATAGAAAATACCCAAAATTTATAAAGGAGCGAGTAGAACATTATCTGAATAAAACACAGATACTATTTATTAAAACGTAAGGGAAATATTTCGGGAATAAAACTCAGACACAATTTAAATAGGGGGGTGGAAATTTTATGGGAATAAAACACAGATACAGTTTACAAAGGAGTGATGGGAAAGTTACGGGAATAAAAAGGAAATATTACGGGAATAAAACACAGACACAATTTAAACAGGGGGGATGAAATGTTGCGGAATAAAACACAGATACAGTTTACAAAGGAGTGAGGGGAAAGTTACGGGGAAAAAAGGAAATATTACGGGAATAAAACACAGGCACAATCTAAATAGGGGGAGGAAAGGTTACGGGAATAAAACACAGATACAGTTTACAAACGAGTGAGGGGAAAGTTAGGGGAATAAAACGGAAATATTACGGGAATAAAACACAGACACAATTTAAATAGGGGGAGGGAATGTTACGGGAATAAAACACAAATACAGTTAACAAAGGAGTGAGGGGTAAGTTACGGGAAGAAAAAGGAAATATTACGGGAATAAAACACAGACACAATTTATAAAGGGGGGATGAAATGTTACGGGGATAAAACACAGATACAGTTTACAAAGGAATGAGGGGAAAGTTACAGGAATAAAAATTACCCAAAATTTATAAAGGCTTGAGGGAAATATTACCGGAATAAACCACAGACACAATTTATAAAGGAAAATGGAAAAGTTACGCGAATAAAACACACATACAATTTATAAAAAGCAAGGATAACTTTAGAGGAATAAAACGCAGACACAATTTAACAAGGGCGGAGGAAATGTTACGGACATAATACACAGATACAGTTTACAAAGGAGTGAGGGGAAAGTTACGGGAATAAAAAGGAAATATTACGGGAATAAAACACAGACACAATTTATAAAGTGGGGAGGAAATGTTATGGGAATAAAACACAGATGCAGTTGACAAAGGAGTGAGGGGAATGTTACGGGAATAAAAAGGAAATATTACGGGAATAAAACACAAACACAATTTAAATAGGGGGGGAGGAAATGTTACGGGAATAAAACACAGATACAGTTTACAAAGGAGTGAGGGGAAAGTTACGGGAATAGAAAATACCCAAAATTTATAAAGGAGCGAGTAGAACATTATCTGAATAAAACACAGATACTATTTATTAAAACGAGAGGGAAATATTACGGGAATAAAACTCAGACACAATTTAAATAGGGGGGAGGAAATGTTATGGGAATAAAACACAGATACAGTTTACAAAGGAGTGAGGGGAAAGTTACGGGAATAAAAAGGAAATATTACGGGAATAAAACACAGACACAATTTAACCAGGGGGGAGGAAATGTTGCGGAATAAAACACAGATACAGTTTACAAAGGAGTTAGTGGAAAGTTAGGGGAATAAAACGGAAATATTACGGGAATGAAACACAGTCACAATTTAAATAGGGGGAGCAACTGTTACGGGAATAAAACACAGATACAGTTTAAAAAGGAGTGAGGGGAAAGTTACGGGAATAGAAAATACCCAACATTTATAAAGGAGCGAGTAGAACATTATCTGAATAAAACACAGATACTATTTATTAAAACGTGAGGGAAATATTACGGGAATAAAACTCAGACACAATTTAAACAGGGTGGTGGAAATGTTATGGGAATAAAACACAGATACAGTTTACAAAGGAGTGATGGGAAAGTTACGGGAATAAAAAGGAAATATTACGGGAATAAAACACAGACACAATTTAAACAGGGGGGATGAAATGTTGCGGAATAAAACACAGATACAGTTTACAAAGGAGTAATGGGAAAGTTACGGGAATAGAAAACACCCAAAATTTATAAAGGAGCGTGTAGAACATTATCGGAATAAAACACAGATACTATTTATTAAAACGTGAGGGAAATATTACGGGAATAAAACTCAGACACAATTTAAATAGCGGGGAGGAAATGTTACGTGAATAAAACACAGATACAGTTTACAAAGGAGTGAGGGGAAAGTTACGGGAATAAAAAGGAAATATTACGGGAATAAAACACAGACACAATTTAAACAGGGCGGAGGAAATGTTGCGGAATAAAACACAGATACAGTTTACAAAGGAGTGAGGGGAAAGTTAGGGGTATAAAACGGAAATATAACGGGAATAAAACACAAACACAATTTACATAGGGGGGAGGAAATGTTACGGGAATAAAACACAGATACAGTTTACAAAGGAGTGAGGAGTAAGTTACCGGGAATAGAAAATACCCAAAATTTATAAAGGAGCGAGTAGAACATTATCTGAATAAAACACAGATACTATTTATTAAAACGTGAGGGAAATATTACGGGAATAAAACTCAGACACAATTTAAACAGGGGTGAGGAAATGTTGCGGAATAAAACACAGATACAGTTTACAAAGGAGTGAGTGGAAAGTTAGGGGAATAAAACGGAAATATTACGGGAATGAAACACAGTCACAATTTAAATAGGGGGAGGAAATGTTACGGGAATAAAACACAGATACAATTTACAAAGGAGTGAGGGTAAAGTTACGGGAATAAAACGGAATTATTACGGGAATAAAACACAGACACAATTTAAATAGGGGGAGCAACTGTTACGGGAATAAAACACAGATACAGTTTAAAAAGGAGTGAGGGGAAAGTTACGGGAATAGAAAATACCCAAAATTTATAAAGGAGCGAGTAGAACATTATCTGAATAAAACACAGATACTATTTATTAAAACATGAGGGAAATATTACGGGAATAAAACTCAGACACAATTTAAATAGGGGGGTGGAAATGTTATGGGAATAAAACACAGATACAGTTTACAAAGGAGTGATGGGAAAGTTACGGGAATAAAAAGGAAATATTACGGGAATAAAACACAGACACAATTTAAACAGGGGGGATGATATGTTGCGGAATAAAACACAGATACAGTTTACAAAGGAGTAATGGGAAAGTTACGGGAATAGAAAACACCCAAAATTTATAAAGGAGCGTGTAGAACATTATCGGAATAAAACACAGATACTATTTATTAAAACGTGAGGGAAATATTACGGGAATAAAACTCAGACACAATTTAAATAGCTGGGAGGAAATGTTACGTGAATAAAACACAGATACAGTTTACAAAGGAGTGAGGGGAAAGTTACGGGAATAAAAAGGAAATATTACGGGAATAAAACACAGACACAATTTAAACAGGGCGGAGGAAATGTTGCGGAATAAAACACAGATACAGTTTAAAAAGGAGTGAGGGGAAAGTTAGGGGTATAAAACGGAAATATAACGGGAATAAAACATAAACACAATTTACATAGGGGGGAGGAAATGTTACGGGAATAAAACACAGATACAGTTTACAAAGGAGTGAGGAGTAAGTTACCGGGAATAGAAAATACCCAAAATTTATAAAGGAGCGAGTAGAACATTATCTGAATAAAACACAGATACTATTTATTAAAACGTGAGGGAAATATTACGGGAATAAAACTCAGACACAATTTAAACAGGGGTGAGGAAATGTTGCGGAATAAAACACAGATACAGTTTACAAAGGAGTGAGTGGAAAGTTAGGGGAATAAAAAGGAAATATTACGGGAATAAAACACAGTCACAATTTAAATAGGGGGAGGAAATGTTACGGGAATAAAACACAGATACAATTTACAAAGGAGTGAGGGTAAAGTTACGGGAATAAAACGGAGTTATTACGGGAATAAAACACAGACACAATTTAAATAGGGGGAGCAACTGTTACGGGAATAAAACACAGATACAGTTTACAAAGGAGTGAGGGGAAAGTTACGGGAATAGAAAATACCCAAAATTTATAAAGGAGCGAGTGGAACATTATCTGAATAAAACACAGATACTATTTGTTAAAGCGTGAGGGAAACATTACGGGAATAAAACTCAGACACAATTTAAATAGGGGGGAGGAAATGTTACGGGAATAAAACACAGATACAGTTTACAAAGGAGTGAGGGGAAAGTTACGGGAATAAAAACGAAATATTACGGGAATAAAACACAGACACAATTTAAACAGGGGGGAGGAAATGTTGCGGAATAAAACACAGATACAGTTTACAAAGGAGTGAGTGGAAAGTTAGGGGAATAAAACGGAAATATTACGGGAATAAAACACAGTCACAATTTAAATAGGGGGAGGAAATGTTACGGGAATAAAAACCAGATACAATTTACAAAGGAGTGAGGGTAAAGTTACGGGAATAAAACGGAATTATTACGGGAATAAAACACAGACACAATTTAAATAGGGGGAACAACTGTTACGGGAATAAAACACAGATACAGTTTACAAAGGAGTGAGGGGAAAGTTACGGGAATAGAAAATACCCAAAATTTATAAAGGAGCGAGTAGAACATTATCTGAATAAAACACAGATACTATTTATTAAAACGTGAGGGAAATATTACGGGAATAAAACTCAGACACAATTTAAATAGGGAGTGGAAATGTTATGGGAATAAAACACAGATACAGTTTACAAAGGAGTGATGGGAAAGTTACGGGAATAAAAAGGAAATATTACGGGAATAAAACATAGACACAATTTAAACAGGGGGGATGAAATGTTGCGGAATAAAACACAGATACAGTTTACAAAGGAGTGATGGGAAAGTTACGGGAATAAAAAGGAAATATTACGGGAATAAAACACAGACACAATTTAAACAGGGGGGATGAAATGTTGCGGAATAAAACACTAATACAGTTAACAAAGGAGTGAGGGGAAAGTTACGGGAAAAAAAGGAAATATTACGGGAATAAAACACAGACACAATCTAAATAGGGGGAGGAAAGGTTACGGGAATAAAACACAGATACAGTTTACAAACGAGTGAGGGGAAAGGTAGGGGAATAAAACGGAAATATTACGGGAATAAAACACAGACACAATTTAAATAGGGGGAGGGAATGTTACGGGAATAAAACACAGATACAGTTAACAAAGGAGTGAGGGGTAAGTTACGGGAAGAAAAATGAAATATTACGGGAATAAAACACAGACACAATTTATAAAGGGGGGATGAAATGTTACGGGGATAAAACACAGATACAGTTTACAAAGGAATGAGGGGAAAGTTACAGGAATAAAAATTACCCAAAATTTATAAAGGAGCGAGTAGAACATTATCTGAATAAAACACAGATACTATTTATTAAAACGTAAGGGAAATATTTCGGGAATAAAACTCAGACACAATTTAAATAGGGGGGTGGAAATTTTATGGGAATAAAACACAGATACAGTTTACAAAGGAGTGATGGGAAAGTTACGGGAATAAAAAGGAAATATTACGGGAATAAAACACAGACACAATTTAAACAGGGGGGATGAAATGTTGCGGAATAAAACACAGATACAGTTTACAAAGGAGTGAGGGGAAAGTTACGGGAAAAAAAGAAAATATTACGGGAATAAAACACAGACACAATCTAAATAGGGGGAGGAAAGGTTACGGGAATAAAACACAGATACAGTTTACAAACGAGTGAGGGGAAAGTTAGGGGAATAAAACGGAAATATTACGGGAATAAAACACAGACACAATTTAAATAGGGGGAGGGAATGTTACGGGAATAAAACACAGATACAGTTAACAAAGGAGTGAGGGGTAAGTTACGGGAAGAAAAAGGAAATATTACGGGAATAAAACACAGACACAATTTATAAAGGGGGGATGAAATGTTACGGGGATAAAACACAGATACAGTTTACAAAGGAATGAGGGGAAAGTTACAGGAATAAAAATTACCCAAAATTTATAAAGGCTTGATGAAATATTACCGGAATAAACCACAGACACAATTTATAAAGGAAAATGGAAAAGTTACGCGAATAAAACACACATACAATTTATAAAAAGCAAGGATAACTTTAGAGGAATAAAACGCAGACACAATTTAACAAGGGCGGAGGAAATGTTACGGACATAATACACAGATACAGTTTACAAAGGAGTGAGGGGAAAGTTACGGGAATAAAAAGGAAATATTACGGGAATAAAACACAGACACAATTTATAAAGTGGGGAGGAAATGTTATGGGAATAAAACACAGATGCAGTTTACAAAGGAGTGAGGGGAATGTTACGGGAATAAAAAGGAAATATTACGGGAATAAAACACAAACACAATTTAAATAGGGGGGGAGGAAATGTTACGGGAATAAAACACAGATACAGTTTACAAAGGAGTGAGGGGAAAGTTACGGGAATAGAAAATACCCAAAATTTATAAAGGAGCGAGTAGAACATTATCTGAATAAAACACAGATACTATTTATTAAAACGTGAGGGAAATATTACGGGAATAAAACTCAGACACAATTTAAATAGGGGGGAGGAAATGTTATGGGAATAAAACACAGATACAGTTTACAAAGGAGTGATGGGAAAGTTACGGGAATAATAAGGAAATATTACGGGAATAAAACACAGACACAATTTAAACAGGGGGGATGAAATGTTGCGGAATAAAACACAGATACAGTTTACAAAGGAGTGAGGGGAAAGTTACGGGAATAAAAAGGAAATATTACGGGAATAAAACACGGTCAAAATTTAAATAGGGTGAGGAAATGTTACGGGAATAAAACACCGATACAGCTTACAAATGAGTGGGGGTAAAGTTACGGGAATAAAACGGAATTATTACGGGAATAAAACACAGACACAATTTAAAGAGGGGGAGCAACTGTTACGGTAATAAAACACAGATGCAGTTTACAAAGGAGTGAGGGGAAACTTCCGTGAATATAAAATACCCAAAATTTATAAAGGAGCGAGTAGAACATTATCTGAATAAAACACAGATACTATTTATTAAAACGTAAGGGAAATATTACGGGAATAAAACTCAGACACAATTTAAATAGGGGGGTGGAAATTTTATGGGAATAAAACACAGATACAGTTTACAAAGGAGTGATGGGAAAGTTAGGGGAATAAAAAGGAAATATTACGGGAATAAAACACAGACACAATTTAAACAGGGGGGATAAAATGTTGCGGAATAAAACACAGATACAGTTTACAAAGGAGTGAGGGGAAAGTTACGGGAATGAAAAGGAAATATTACGGAAATAAAACACAGTCACATTTTAAATAGGGGGAGGAAATGTTACGGGAATAAAACACAGATACAGTCTACAAATGAGTGAGGGTAAAGATACGGGAATAAAACGAAATTATTACGGGAATAAAACTCAGACACAATTTTAATAGGGGGAGCAACTGTTACGGGAATAAAACACAGATACAGTTTACAAAGGAGTGAGGGGAGAGTCACGGGAATAGAAAATACCCAAAATTTATAAAGGAGCGAGTAGAACATTATCTGAATAAAACACAGATACTATTTATTAAAACGTGAGGTAAATATTACGGCAATAAAACTCAGATACAGTTTACAAAGGAGTGATGGGAAAGTTACGGGAATAAAAAGGAAATATTACGGGAATGAAACACAGACACAATTTAAACAGGGGGGATGAAATGTTGCGGAATAAAACACAGATACAGTTTACAAAGGAGTGAGGGGAAAGTTACGGGAATAAAAAGGAAATATTACGGGAATAAAACACAGTCAAAAATTAAATAGGGTGAGGAAATGTTACGGGAATAAAACACCGATACAGTTTACAACTGAGTGAGGGTAAAGTTACGGGAATAAAACGGAATTATTACGGGAATAAAACACAGACACAATTTAAAGAGGGGGAGCAACTGTTACGGGAATAAAACACAGATACACTTTACAAAGGAGTGAGGGGATACTTCCGGGAATAGAAAATACCCAAAATTTATAAAGGAGCGAGTAGAACATTATCTGAATAAAACACAGATACTATTTATTAAAACGTAAGGGAAATATTTCGGGAATAAAACTCAGACACAATTTAAATAGGGGGGTGGAAATTTTATGGGAATAAAACACAGATACAGTTTACAAAGGAGTGATGGGAAAGTTACGGGAATAAAAAGGAAATATTACGGGAATAAAACACAGACACAATTTAAACAGGGGGGATGAAATGTTGCGGAATAAAACACAGATACAGTTTACAAAGGAGTGAGGGGAAAGGTACGGGGAAAAAAGGAAATATTACGGGAATAAAACACAGGCACAATCTAAATAGGGGGAGGAAAGGTTACGGGAATAAAACACAGATACAGTTTACAAACGAGTGAGGGGAAAGTTAGGGGAATAAAACGGAAATATTACGGGAATAAAACACAGACACAATTTAAATAGGGGGAGGGAATGTTACGGGAATAAAACACAGATACAGTTAACAAAGGAGTGAGGGGTAAGTTACGGGAAGAAAAAGGAAATATTACGGGAATAAAACACAGACACAATTTATAAAGGGGGGGATGAAATGTTACGGGGATAAAACACAGATACAGTTTACAAAGGAATGAGGGGAAAGTTACAGGAATAAAAATTACCCAAAATTTATAAAGGCTTGAGGGAAATATTACCGGAATAAACCACAGACACAATTTATAAAGGAAAATGGAAAAGTTACGCGAATAAAACACACATACAATTTATAAAAAGCAAGGATAACTTTAGAGGAATAAAACGCAGACACAATTTAACAAGGGCGGAGGAAATGTTACGGACATAATACACAGATACAGTTTACAAAGGAGTGAGGGGAAAGTTACGGGAATAAAAAGGAAATATTACGGGAATAAAACACAGACACAATTTATAAAGTGGGGAGGAAATGTTATGGGAATAAAACACAGATGCAGTTTACAAAGGAGTGAGGGGAATGTTACGGGAATAAAAAGGAAATATTACGGGAATAAAACACAAACACAATTTAAATAGGGGGGGAGGAAATGTTACGGGAATAAAACACAGATACAGTTTACAAAGGAGTGAGGGGAAAGTTACGGGAATAGAAAATACCCAAAATTTATAAAGGAGCGAGTAGAACATTATCTGAATAAAACACAGATACTATTTATTAAAACGAGAGGGAAATATTACGGGAATAAAACTCAGACACAATTTAAATAGGGGGGAGGAAATGTTATGGGAATAAAACACAGATACAGTTTAAAAAGGAGTGAGGGGAAAGTTACGGGAATAAAAAGGAAATATTACGGGAATAAAACACAGACACAATTTAAACAGGGGGGAGGAAATGTTGCGGAATAAAACACAGATACAGTTTACAAAGGAGTTAGTGGAAAGTTAGGGGAATAGAAAACACCCAAAATTTATAAAGGAGCGTGTAGAACATTATCGGAATAAAACACAGATACTATTTATTAAAACGTGAGGGAAATATTACGGGAATAAAACTCAGACACAATTTAAATAGCTGGGAGGAAATGTTACGTGAATAAAACACAGATACAGTTTACAAAGGAGTGAGGGGAAAGTTACGGGAATAAAAAGGAAATATTACGGGAATAAAACACAGACACAATTTAAACAGGGCGGAGGAAATGTTGCGGAATAAAACACAGATACAGTTTAAAAAGGAGTGAGGGGAAAGTTAGGGGTATAAAACGGAAATATAACGGGAATAAAACATAAACACAATTTACATAGGGGGGAGGAAATGTTACGGGAATAAAACACAGATACAGTTTACAAAGGAGTGAGGAGTAAGTTACCGGGAATAGAAAATACCCAAAATTTATAAAGGAGCGAGTAGAACATTATCTGAATAAAACACAGATACTATTTATTAAAACGTGAGGGAAATATTACGGGAATAAAACTCAGACACAATTTAAACAGGGGTGAGGAAATGTTGCGGAATAAAACACAGATACAGTTTACAAAGGAGTGAGTGGAAAGTTAGGGGAATAAAACGGAAATATTACGGGAATAAAACACAGTCACAATTTAAATAGGGGGAGGAAATGTTACGGGAATAAAACACAGATACAATTTACAAAGGAGTGAGGGTAAAGTTACGGGAATAAAACGGAGTTATTACGGGAATAAAACACAGACACAATTTAAATAGGGGGAGCAACTGTTACGGGAATAAAACACAGATACAGTTTACAAAGGAGTGAGGGGAAAGTTACGGGAATAGAAAATACCCAAAATTTATAAAGGAGCGAGTGGAACATTATCTGAATAAAACACAGATACTATTTGTTAAAACGTGAGGGAAACATTACGGGAATAAAACTCAGACACAATTTAAATAGGGGGGAGGAAATGTTACGGGAATAAAACACAGATACAGTTTACAAAGGAGTGAGGGGAAAGTTACGGGAATAAAAAGGAAATATTACGGGAATAAAACACAGACACAATTTAAACAGGGGGGAGGAAATGTTGCGGAATAAAACACAGATACAGTTTACAAAGGAGTGAGTGGAAAGTTAGGGGAATAAAACGGAAATATTACGGGAATAAAACACAGTCACAATTTAAATAGCGGGAGGAAATGTTACGGGAATAAAAACCAGATACAATTTACAAAGGAGTGAGGGTAAAGTTACGGGAATAAAACGGAATTATTACGGGAATAAAACACAGACACAATTTAAATAGGGGGAACAACTGTTACGGGAATAAAACACAGATACAGTTTACAAAGGAGTGAGGGGAAAGTTACGGGAATAGAAAATACCCAAAATTTATAAAGGAGCGAGTAGAACATTATCTGAATAAAACACAGATACTATTTATTAAAACGTGAGGGAAATATTACGGGAATAAAACTCAGACACAATTTAAATAGGGAGTGGAAATGTTATGGGAATAAAACACAGATACAGTTTACAAAGGAGTGATGGGAAAGTTACGGGAATAAAAAGGAAATATTACGGGAATAAAACATAGACACAATTTAAACAGGGGGGATGAAATGTTGCGGAATAAAACACAGATACAGTTTACAAAGGAGTGATGGGAAAGTTACGGGAATAAAAAGGAAATATTACGGGAATAAAACACAGACACAATTTAAACAGGGGGGATGAAATGTTGCGGAATAAAACACTGATACAGTTAACAAAGGAGTGAGGGGAAAGTTACGGGAAAAAAAGGAAATATTACGGGAATAAAACACAGACACAATCTAAATAGGGGGAGGAAAGGTTACGGGAATAAAACACAGATACAGTTTACAAACGAGTGAGGGGAAAGGTAGGGGAATAAAACGGAAATATTACGGGAATAAAACACAGACACAATTTAAATAGGGGGAGGGAATGTTACGGGAATAAAACACAGATACAGTTAACAAAGGAGTGAGGGGTAAGTTACGGGAAGAAAAATGAAATATTACGGGAATAAAACACAGACACAATTTATAAAGGGGGGATGAAATGTTACGGGGATAAAACACAGATACAGTTTACAAAGGAATGAGGGGAAAGTTACAGGAATAAAAATTACCCAAAATTTATAAAGGAGCGAGTAGAACATTATCTGAATAAAACACAGATACTATTTATTAAAACGTAAGGGAAATATTTCGGGAATAAAACACAGACACAATTTAAATAGGGGGGTGGAAATTTTATGGGAATAAAACACAGATACAGTTTACAAAGGAGTGATGGGAAAATTTACGGGAATAAAAAGGAAATATTACGGGAATAAAACACAGACACAATTTAAACAGGGGGGATGAAATGTTGCGGAATAAAACACAGATACAGTTTACAAAGGAGTGAGGGGAAAGTTACGGGAAAAAAAGGAAATATTACGGGAATAAAACACAGACACAATCTAAATAGGGGGAGGAAAGGTTACGGGAATAAAACACAGATACAGTTTACAAACGAGTGAGGGGAAAGTTAGGGGAATAAAACGGAAATATTACGGGAATAAAACACAGACACAATTTAAATAGGGGGAGGGAATGTTACGGGAATAAAACACAGATACAGTTAACAAAGGAGTGAGGGGTAAGTTACGGGAAGAAAAAGGAAATATTACGGGAATAAAACACAGACACAATTTATAAAGGGGGGATGAAATGTTACGGGGATAAAACACAGATACAGTTTACAAAGGAATGAGGGGAAAGTTACAGGAATAAAAATTACCCAAAATTTATAAAGGCTTGAGGGAAATATTACCGGAATAAACCACAGACACAATTTATAAAGGAAAATGGAAAAGTTACGCGAATAAAACACACATACAATTTATAAAAAGCAAGGATAACTTTAGAGGAATAAAACGCAGACACAATTTAACAAGGGCGGAGGAAATGTTACGGACATAATACACAGATACAGTTTACAAAGGAGTGAGGGGAAAGTTACGGGAATAAAAAGGAAATATTACGGGAATAAAACACAGACACAATTTATAAAGTGGGGAGGAAATGTTATGGGAATAAAACACAGATGCAGTTTACAAAGGAGTGAGGGGAATGTTACGGGAATAAAAAGGAAATATTACGGGAATAAAACACAAACACAATTTAAATAGGGGGGGAGGAAATGTTACGGGAATAAAACACAGATACAGTTTACAAAGGAGTGAGGGGAAAGTTACGGGAATAGAAAATACCCAAAATTTATAAAGGAGCGAGTAGAACATTATCTGAATAAAACACAGATACTATTTATTAAAACGAGAGGGAAATATTACGGGAATAAAACTCAGACACAATTTAAATAGGGGGGAGGAAATGTTATGGGAATAAAACACAGATACAGTTTACAAAGGAGTGAGGGGAAAGTTACGGGAATAAAAAGGAAATATTACGGGAATAAAACACAGACACAATTTAAACAGGGGGGAGGAAATGTTGCGGAATAAAACACAGATACAGTTTACAAAGGAGTTAGTGGAAAGTT
This sequence comes from Narcine bancroftii, assembly GCF_036971445.1. Lineage (NCBI taxonomy): Eukaryota > Metazoa > Chordata > Chondrichthyes > Torpediniformes > Narcinidae > Narcine > Narcine bancroftii. The sequence goes on along the minus strand of NW_027211800.1, from coordinate 1,392,774 downwards.
AGGGGAATAAAACGGAAATATTACGGGAATGAAACACAGTCACAATTTAAATAGGGGGAGGAAATGTTACGGGAATAAAACACAGATACAATTTACAAAGGAGTGAGGGTAAAGTTACGGGAATAAAACGGAATTATTACGGGAATAAAACACAGACACAATTTAAATAGGGGGAGCAACTGTTACGGGAATAAAACACAGATACAGTTTACAAAGGAGTAATGGGAAAGTTACGGGAATAGAAAACACCCAAAATTTATAAAGGAGCGTGTAGAACATTATCGGAATAAAACACAGATACTATTTATTAAAACGTGAGGGAAATATTACGGGAATAAAACTCAGACACAATTTAAATAGCGGGGAGGAAATGTTACGTGAATAAAACACAGATACAGTTTACAAAGGAGTGAGGGGAAAGTTACGGGAATAAAAAGGAAATATTACGGGAATAAAACACAGACACCATTTAAACAGGGCGGAGGAAATGTTGCGGAATAAAACACAGATACAGTTTACAAAGGAGTGAGGGGAAAGTTAGGGGTATAAAACGGAAATATAACGGGAATAAAACACAAACACAATTTACATAGGGGGGAGGAAATGTTACGGGAATAAAACACAGATACAGTTAACAAAGGAGTGAGGGGTAAGTTACGGGAAGAAAAAGGAAATATTACGGGAATAAAACACAGACACAATTTATAAAGTGGGGATGAAATGTTACGGGGATAAAACACAGATACAGTTTACAAAGGAATGAGGGGAAAGTTACAGGAATAAAAATTACCCAAAATTTATAAAGGCTTGAGGGAAATATTACCGGAATAAACCACAGACACAATTTATAAAGGAAAATGGAAAAGTTACGCGAATAAAACACACATACAATTTATAAAAAGCAAGGATAACTTTAGAGGAATAAAACGCAGACACAATTTAACAAGGGCGGAGGAAATGTTACGGACATAATACACAGATACAGTTTACAAAGGAGTGAGGGGAAAGTTACGGGAATAAAAAGGAAATATTACGGGAATAAAACACAGACACAATTTATAAAGTGGGGAGGAAATGTTATGGGAATAAAACACAGATGCAGTTTACAAAGGAGTGAGGGGAATGTTACGGGAATAAAAAGGAAATATTACGGGAATAAAACACAAACACAATTTAAATAGGGGGGGAGGAAATGTTACGGGAATAAAACACAGATACAGTTTACAAAGGAGTGAGGGGAAAGTTACGGGAATAGAAAATACCCAAAATTTATAAAGGAGCGAGTAAAACATTATCTGAATAAAACACAGATACTATTTATTAAAACGAGAGGGAAATATTACGGGAATAAAACTCAGACACAATTTAAATTGGGGGGAGGAAATGTTATGGGAATAAAACACAGATACAGTTTACAAAGGAGTGAGGGGAAAGTTACGGGAATAAAAAGGAAATATTACGGGAATAAAACACAGACACAATTTAAACAGGGGGGAGGAAATGTTGCGGAATAAAACACAGATACAGTTTACAAAGGAGTTAGTGGAAAGTTAGGGGAATAAAACGGAAATATTACGGGAATGAAACACAGTCACAATTTAAATAGGGGGAGCAACTGTTACGGGAATAAAACACAGATACAGTTTAAAAAGGAGTGAGGGGAAAGTTACGGGAATAGAAAATACCCAACATTTATAAAGGAGCGAGTAGAACATTATCTGAATAAAACACAGATACTATTTATTAAAACGTGAGGGAAATATTACGGGAATAAAACTCAGACACAATTTAAACAGGGGGGTGGAAATGTTATGGGAATAAAACACAGATACAGTTTACAAAGGAGTGATGGGAAAGTTACGGGAATAAAAAGGAAATATTACGGGAATAAAACAAAGACACAATTTAAACAGGGGGGATGAAATGTTGCGGAATAAAACACAGATACAGTTTACAAAGGAGTAATGGGAAAGTTACGGGAATAGAAAACACCCAAAATTTATATAGGAGCGTGTAGAACATTATCGGAATAAAACACAGATACTATTTATTAAAACGTGAGGGAAATATTACGGGAATAAAACTCAGACACAATTTAAATAGCGGGGAGGAAATGTTACGTGAATAAAACACAGATACAGTTTACAAAGGAGTGAGGGGAAAGTTACGGGAATAAAAAGGAAATATTACGGGAATAAAACACAGACACAATTTAAACAGGGCGGAGGAAATGTTGCGGAATAAAACACAGATACAGTTTACAAAGGAGTGAGGGGAAAGTTAGGGGTATAAAACGGAAATATAACGGGAATAAAACACAAACACAATTTACATAGGGGGGAGGAAATGTTACGGGAATAAAACACAGATACAGTTTACAAAGGAGTGAGGAGTAAGTTACCGGGAATAGAAAATACCCAAAATTTATAAAGGAGCGAGTAGAACATTATCTGAATAAAACACAGATACTATTTATTAAAACGTGAGGGAAATATTACGGGAATAAAACTCAGACACAATTTAAACAGGGGTGAGGAAATGTTGCGGAATAAAACACAGATACAGTTTACAAAGGAGTGAGTGGAAAGTTAGGGGAATAAAACGGAAATATTACGGGAATGAAACACAGTCACAATTTAAATAGGGGGAGGAAATGTTACGGGAATAAAACACAGATACAATTTACAAAGGAGTGAGGGTAAAGTTACGGGAATAAAACGGAATTATTACGGGAATAAAACACAGACACAATTTAAATAGGGGGAGCAACTGTTACGGGAATAAAACACAGATACAGTTTAAAAAGGAGTGAGGGGAAAGTTACGGGAATAGAAAATACCCAAAATTTATAAAGGAGCGAGTAGAACATTATCTGAATAAAACACAGATACTATTTATTAAAACGTGAGGGAAATATTACGGGAATAAAACTCAGACACAATTTAAATAGGGGGGTGGAAATGTTATGGGAATAAAACACAGATACAGTTTACAAAGGAGTGATGGGAAAGTTACGGGAATAAAAAGGAAATATTACGGGAATAAAACACAGACACAATTTAAACAGGGGGGATGATATGTTGCGGAATAAAACACAGATACAGTTTACAAAGGAGTAATGGGAAAGTTACGGGAATAGAAAACACCCAAAATATATAAAGGAGCGTGTAGAACATTATCGGAATAAAACACAGATACTATTTATTAAAACTTGAGGGGAATATTACGGGAATAAAACTCAGACACAATTTAAATAGCTGGGAGGAAATGTTACGTGAATAAAACACAGATACAGTTTACAAAGGAGTGAGGGGAAAGTTACGGGAATAAAAAGGAAATATTACGGGAATAAAACACAGACACAATTTAAACAGGGCGGAGGAAATGTTGCGGAATAAAACACAGATACAGTTTACAAAGGAGTGAGGGGAAAGTTAGGGGTATAAAACGGAAATATAACGGGAATAAAACACAAACACAATTTACATAGGGGGGAGGAAATGTTACGGGAATAAAACACAGATACAGTTTACAAAGGAGTGAGGAGTAAGTTACCGGGAATAGAAAATACCCAAAATTTATAAAGGAGCGAGTAGAACATTATCTGAATAAAACACAGATACTATTTATTAAAACGTGAGGGAAATATTACGGGAATAAAACTCAGACACAATTTAAACAGGGGTGAGGAAATGTTGCGGAATAAAACACAGATACAGTTTACAAAGGAGTGAGTGGAAAGTTAGGGGAATAAAACGGAAATATTACGGGAATAAGACACAGTCACAATTTAAATAGGGGGAGGAAATGTTACGGGAATAAAACACAGATACAATTTACAAAGGAGTGAGGGTAAAGTTACGGGAATAAAACGGAGTTATTACGGGAATAAAACACAGACACAATTTAAATAGGGGGAGCAACTGTTACGGGAATAAAACACAGATACAGTTTACAAAGGAGTGAGGGGAAAGTTAAGGGAATAGAAAATACCCAAAATTTATAAAGGAGCGAGTGGAACATTATCTGAATAAAACACAGATACTATTTGTTAAAACGTGAGGGAAACATTACGGTAATAAAACTCAGACACAATTTAAATAGGGGGGAGGAAATGTTACGGGAATAAAACACAGATACAGTTTACAAAGGAGTGAGGGGAAAGTTACGGGAATAAAAAGGAAATATTACGGGAATAAAACACAGACACAATTTAAACAGGGGGGAGGAAATGTTGCGGAATAAAACACAGATACAGTTTACAAAGGAGTGAGTGGAAAGTTAGGGGAATAAAACGGAAATATTACGGGAATAAAACACAGTCACAATTTAAATAGGGGGAGGAAATGTTACGGGAATAAAAACCAGATACAATTTACAAAGGAGTGAGGGTAAAGTTACGGGAATAAAACGGAATTATTACGGGAATAAAACACAGACACAATTTAAATAGGGGGAACAACTGTTACGGGAATAAAACACAGATACAGTTTACAAAGGAGTGAGGGGAAAGTTACGGGAATAGAAAATACCCAAAATTTATAAAGGAGCGAGTAGAACATTATCTGAATAAAACACAGATACTATTTATTAAAACGTGAGGGAAATATTACGGGAATAAAACTCAGACACAATTTAAATAGGGAGTGGAAATGTTATGGGAATAAAACACAGATACAGTTTACAAAGGAGTGATGGGAAAGTTACGGGAATAAAAAGGAAATATTACGGGAATAAAACATAGACACAATTTAAACAGGGGGGATGAAATGTTGCGGAATAAAACACAGATACAGTTTACAAAGGAGTGATGGGAAAGTTACGGGAATAAAAAGGAAATATTACGGGAATAAAACACAGACACAATTTAAACAGGGGGGATGAAATGTTGCGGAATAAAACACTGATACAGTTAACAAAGGAGTGAGGGGAAAGTTACGGGAAAAAAAGGAAATATTACGGGAATAAAACACAGACACAATCTAAATAGGGGGAGGAAAGGTTACGGGAATAAAACACAGATACAGTTTACAAACGAGTGAGGGGAAAGGTAGGGGAATAAAACGGAAATATTACGGGAATAAAACACAGACACAATTTAAATAGGGGGAGGGAATGTTACGGGAATAAAACACAGATACAGTTAACAAAGGAGTGAGGGGTAAGTTACTGGAAGAAAAATGAAATATTATGGGAATAAAACACAGACACAATTTATAAAGGGGGGATGAAATGTTACGGGGATAAAACACAGATACAGTTTACAAAGGAATGAGGGGAAAGTTACAGGAATAAAAATTACCCAAAATTTATAAAGGAGCGAGTAGAACATTATCTGAATAAAACACAGATACTATTTATTAAAACGTAAGGGAAATATTTCGGGAATAAAACTCAGACACAATTTAAATAGGGGGGTGGAAATGTTATGGGAATAAAACACAGATACAGTTTACAAAGGAGTGATGGGAAAGTTACGGGAATAAAAAGGAAATATTACGGGAATAAAACACAGACACAATTTAAACAGGGGGGATGAAATGTTGCGGAATAAAACACAGATACAGTTTACAAAGGAGTGAGGGGAAAGTTACGGGAAAAAAAGAAAATATTACGGGAATAAAACACAGACACAATTTACATAGGGGGGAGGAAATGTTACGGGAATAAAACACAGATACAGTTAACAAAGGAGTGAGGGGTAAGTTACGGGAAGAAAAAGGAAATATTACGGGAATAAAACACAGACACAATTTATAAAGTGGGGATGAAATGTTACGGGGATAAAACACAGATACAGTTTACAAAGGAATGAGGGGAAAGTTACAGGAATAAAAATTACCCAAAATTTATAAAGGCTTGAGGGAAATATTACCGGAATAAACCACAGACACAATTTATAAAGGAAAATGGAAAAGTTACGCGAATAAAACACACATACAATTTATAAAAAGCAAGGATAACTTTAGAGGAATAAAACGCAGACACAATTTAAAAAGGGCGGAGGAAATGTTACGGACATAATACACAGATACAGTTTACAAAGGAGTGAGGGGAAAGTTACGGGAATAAAAAGGAAATATTACGGGAATAAAACACAGACACAATTTATAAAGTGGGGAGGAAATGTTATGGGAATAAAACACAGATGCAGTTTACAAAGGAGTGAGGGGAATGTTACGGGAATAAAAAGGAAATATTACGGGAATAAAACACAAACACAATTTAAATAGGGGGGGAGGAAATGTTACGGGAATAAAACACAGATACAGTTTACAAAGGAGTGAGGGGAAAGTTACGGGAATAGAAAATACCCAAAATTTATAAAGGAGCGAGTAAAACATTATCTGAATAAAACACAGATACTATTTATTAAAACGAGAGGGAAATATTACGGGAATAAAACTCAGACACAATTTAAATTGGGGGGAGGAAATGTTATGGGAATAAAACACAGATACAGTTTACAAAGGAGTGAGGGGAAAGTTACGGGAATAAAAAGGAAATATTACGGGAATAAAACACAGACACAATTTAAACAGGGGGGAGGAAATGTTGCGGAATAAAACACAGATACAGTTTACAAAGGAGTTAGTGGAAAGTTAGGGGAATAAAACGGAAATATTACGGGAATGAAACACAGTCACAATTTAAATAGGGGGAGCAACTGTTACGGGAATAAAACACAGATACAGTTTAAAAAGGAGTGAGGGGAAAGTTACGGGAATAGAAAATACCCAACATTTATAAAGGAGCGAGTAGAACATTATCTGAATAAAACACAGATACTATTTATTAAAACGTGAGGGAAATATTACGGGAATAAAACTCAGACACAATTTAAACAGGGGGGTGGAAATGTTATGGGAATAAAACACAGATACAGTTTACAAAGGAGTGATGGGAAAGTTACGGGAATAAAAAGGAAATATTACGGGAATAAAACACAGACACAATTTAAACAGGGGGGATGAAATGTTGCGGAATAAAACACAGATACAGTTTACAAAGGAGTAATGGGAAAGTTACGGGAATAGAAAACACCCAAAATTTATAAAGGAGCATGTAGAACATTATCGGAATAAAACACAGATACTATTTATTAAAACGTGAGGGAAATATTACGGGAATAAAACTCAGACACAATTTAAATAGCGGGGAGGAAATGTTACGTGAATAAAACACAGATACAGTTTACAAAGGAGTGAGGGGAAAGTTACGGGAATAAAAAGGAAATATTACGGGAATAAAACACAGACACAATTTAAACAGGGCGGAGGAAATGTTGCGGAATAAAACACAGATACAGTTTACAAAGGAGTGAGGGGAAAGTTAGGGGTATAAAACGGAAATATAACGGGAATAAAACACAAACACAATTTACATAGGGGGGAGGAAATGTTACGGGAATAAAACACAGATACAGTTTACAAAGGAGTGAGGAGTAAGTTACCGGGAATAGAAAATACCCAAAATTTATAAAGGAGCGAGTAGAACATTATCTGAATAAAACACAGATACTATTTATTAAAACGTGAGGGAAATATTACGGGAATAAAACTCAGACACAATTTAAACAGGGGTGAGGAAATGTTGCGGAATAAAACACAGATACAGTTTACAAAGGAGTGAGTGGAAAGTTAGGGGAATAAAACGGAAATATTACGGGAATGAAACACAGTCACAATTTAAATAGGGGGAGGAAATGTTACGGGAATAAAACACAGATACAATTTACAAAGGAGTGAGGGTAAAGTTACGGGAATAAAACGGAATTATTACGGGAATAAAACACAGACGCAATTTAAATAGGGGGAGCAACTGTTACGGGAATAAAACACAGATACAGTTTAAAAAGGAGTGAGGGGAAAGTTACGGGAATAGAAAATACCCAAAATTTATAAAGGAGCGAGTAGAACATTATCTGAATAAAACACAGATACTATTTATTAAAACGTGAGGGAAATATTACGGGAATAAAACTCAGACACAATTTAAATAGGGGGGTGGAAATGTTATGGGAATAAAACACAGATACAGTTTACAAAGGAGTGATGGGAAAGTTACGGGAATAAAAAGGAAATATTACGGGAATAAAACACAGACACAATTTAAACAGGGGGGATGATATGTTGCGGAATAAAACACAGATACAGTTTACAAAGGAGTAAAGGGAAAGTTACGGGAATAGAAAACACCCAAAATTTATAAAGGAGCGTGTAGGACATTATCGGAATAAAACACAGATACTATTTATTAAAACTTGAGGGGAATATTACGGGAATAAAACTCAGACACAATTTAAATAGCTGGGAGGAAATGTTACGTGAATAAAACACAGATACAGTTTACAAAGGAGTGAGGGGAAAGTTACGGGAATAAAAAGGAAATATTACGGGAATAAAACACAGACACAATTTAAACAGGGCGGAGGAAATGTTGCGGAATAAAACACAGATACAGTTTACAAAGGAGTGAGGGGAAAGTTAGGGGTATAAAACGGAAATATAACGGGAATAAAACACAAACACAATTTACATAGGGGTGAGGAAATGTTACGGGAATAAAACACAGATACAGTTTACAAAGGAGTGAGGAGTAAGTTACCGGGAATAGAAAATACCCAAAATTTATAAAGGAGCGAGTAGAACATTATCTGAATAAAACACAGATACTATTTATTAAAACGTGAGGGAAATATTACGGGAATAAAACTCAGACACAATTTAAACAGGGGTGAGGAAATGTTGCGGAATAAAACACAGATACAGTTTACAAAGGAGTGAGTGGAAAGTTAGGGGAATAAAACGGAAATATTACGGGAATAAGACACAGTCACAATTTAAATAGGGGGAGGAAATGTTACGGGAATAAAACACAGATACAATTTACAAAGGAGTGAGGGTAAAGTTACGGGAATAAAACGGAGTTATTACGGGAATAAAACACAGACACAATTTAAATAGGGGGAGCAACTGTTACGGGAATAAAACACAGATACAGTTTACAAAGGAGTGAGGGGAAAGTTACGGGAATAGAAAATACCCAAAATTTATAAAGGAGCGAGTGGAACATTATCTGAATAAAACACAGATACTATTTGTTAAAACGTGAGGGAAACATTACGGGAATAAAACTCAGACACAATTTAAATAGGGGGGAGGAAATGTTACGGGAATAAAACACAGATACAGTTTACAAAGGAGTGAGGGGAAAGTTACGGGAATAAAAAGGAAATATTACGGGAATAAAACACAGACACAATTTAAACAGGGGGGAGGAAATGTTGCGGAATAAAACACAGATACAGTTTACAAAGGAGTGAGTGGAAAGTTAGGGGAATAAAACGGAAATATTACGGGAATAAAACACAGTCACAATTTAAATAGGGGGAGGAAATGTTACGGGAATAAAAACCAGATACAATTTACAAAGGAGTGAGGGTAAAGTTACGGGAATAAAACGGAATTATTACGGGAATAAAACACAGACACAATTTAAATAGGGGGAACAACTGTTACGGGAATAAAACACAGATACAGTTTACAAAGGAGTGAGGGGAAAGTTACGGGAATAGAAAATACCCAAAATTTATAAAGGAGCGAGTAGAACATTATCTGAATAAAACACAGATACTATTTATTAAAACGTGAGGGAAATATTACGGGAATAAAACTCAGACACAATTTAAATAGGGAGTGGAAATGTTATGGGAATAAAACACAGATACAGTTTACAAAGGAGTGATGGGAAAGTTACGGGAATAAAAAGGAAATATTACGGGAATAAAACATAGACACAATTTAAACAGGGGGGATGAAATGTTGCGGAATAAAACACAGATACAGTTTACAAAGGAGTGATGGGAAAGTTACGGGAATAAAAAGGAAATATTACGGGAATAAAACACAGACACAATTTAAACAGGGGGGATGAAATGTTGCGGAATAAAACACTGATACAGTTAACAAAGGAGTGAGGGGAAAGTTACGGGAAAAAAAGGAAATATTACGGGAATAAAACACAGACACAATCTAAATAGGGGGAGGAAAGGTTACGGGAATAAAACACAGATACAGTTTACAAACGAGTGAGGGGAAAGGTAGGGGAATAAAACGGAAATATTACGGGAATAAAACACAGACACAATTTAAATAGGGGGAGGGAATGTTACGGGAATAAAACACAGATACAGTTAACAAAGGAGTGAGGGGTAAGTTACTGGAAGAAAAATGAAATACTACGGGAATAAAACACAGACACAATTTATAAAGGGGGGATGAAATGTTACGGGGATAAAACACAGATACAGTTTACAAAGGAATGAGGGGAAAGTTACAGGAATAAAAATTACCCAAAATTTATAAAGGAGCGAGTAGAACATTATCTGAATAAAACACAGATACTATTTATTAAAACGTAACGGAAATATTTCGGGAATAAAACTCAGACACAATTTAAATAGGGGGGTGGAAATTTTATGGGAATAAAACACAGATACAGTTTACAAAGGAGTGATGGGAAAGTTACGGGAATAAAAAGGAAATATTACGGGAATAAAACACAGACACAATTTAAACAGGGGGGATGAAATGTTACGGAATAAAACACAGATACAGTTTACAAAGGAGTGAGGGGAAAGTTACGGGAAAAAAAGAAAATATTACGGGAATAAAACACAGACACAATCTAAATAGGGGGAGGAAAGGTTACGGGAATAAAACACAGATACAGTTTACAAACGAGTGAGGGGAAAGTTAGGGGAATAAAACGGAAATATTACGGGAATAAAACACAGACACAATTTAAATAGGGGGAGGGAATGTTACGGGAATAAAACACAGATACAGTTAACAAAGGAGTGAGGGGTAAGTTACGGGAAGAAAAAGGAAATATTACGGGAATAAAACACAGACACAATTTATAAAGGGGGGATGAAATGTTACGGGGATAAAACACAGATACAGTTTACAAAGGAATGAGGGGAAAGTTACAGGAATAAAAATTACCCAAAATTTATAAAGGCTTGAGGGAAATATTACCGGAATAAACCACAGACACAATTTATAAAGGAAAATGGAAAAGTTACGCGAATAAAACACACATACAATTTATAAAAAGCAAGGATAACTTTAGAGGAATAAAACGCAGACACAATTTAACAAGGGCGGAGGAAATGTTACGGACATAATACACAGATACAGTTTACAAAGGAGTGAGGGGAAAGTTACGGGAATAAAAAGGAAATATTACGGGAATAAAACACAGACACAATTTATAAAGTGGGGAGGAAATGTTATGGGAATAAAACACAGATGCAGTTTACAAAGGAGTGAGGGGAATGTTACGGGAATAAAAAGGAAATATTACGGGAATAAAACACAAACACAATTTAAATAGGGGGGGAGGAAATGTTACGGGAATAAAACACAGATACAGTTTACAAAGGAGTGAGGGGAAAGTTACGGGAATAGAAAATACCCAAAATTTATAAAGGAGCGAGTAGAACATTATCTGAATAAAACACAGATACTATTTATTAAAACGTGAGGGAAATATTACGGGAATAAAACTCAGACACAATTTAAATAGGGGGGAGGAAATGTTATGGGAATAAAACACAGATACAGTTTACAAAGGAGTGAGGGGAAAGTTACGGGAATAAAAAGGAAATATTACGGGAATAAAACACAGACACAATTTAAACAGGGGGGAGGAAATGTTGCGGAATAAAACACAGATACAGTTTACAAAGGAGTGAGGGGAAAGTTAGGGGTATAAAACGGAAATATAACGGGAATAAAACACAAACACAATTTACATAGGGGGGAGGAAATGTTACGGGAATAAAACACAGATACAGTTTACAAAGGAGTGAGGAGTAAGTTACCGGGAATAGAAAATACCCAAAATTTATAAAGGAGCGAGTAGAACATTATCTGAATAAAACACAGATACTATTTATTAAAACGTGAGGGAAATATTACGGGAATAAAACTCAGACACAATTTAAACAGGGGTGAGGAAATGTTGCGGAATAAAACACAGATACAGTTTACAAAGGAGTGAGTGGAAAGTTAGGGGAATAAAACGGAAATATTACGGGAATGAAACACAGTCACAATTTAAATAGGGGGAGGAAATGTTACGGGAATAAAACACAGATACAATTTACAAAGGAGTGAGGGTAAAGTTACGGGAATAAAACGGAATTATTACGGGAATAAAACACAGACACAATTTAAATAGGGGGAGCAACTGTTACGGGAATAAAACACAGATACAGTTTAAAAAGGAGTGAGGGGAAAGTTACGGGAATAGAAAATACCCAAAATTTATAAAGGAGCGAGTAGAACATTATCTGAATAAAACACAGATACTATTTATTAAAACGTGAGGGAAATATTACGGGAATAAAACTCAGACACAATTTAAATAGGGGGGTGGAAATGTTATGGGAATAAAACACAGATACAGTTTACAAAGGAGTGATGGGAAAGTTACGGGAATAAAAAGGAAATATTACGGGAATAAAACACAGACACAATTTAAACAGGGGGGATGAAATGTTGCGGAATAAAACACAGATACAGTTTACAAAGGAGTAATGGGAAAGTTACGGGAATAGAAAACACCCAAAATTTATAAAGGAGCGTGTAGAACATTACCGGAATAAAACACAGATACTATTTATTAAAACGTGAGGGAAATATTACGGGAATAAAACTCAGACACAATTTAAATAGCTGGGAGGAAATGTTACGTGAATAAAACACAGATACAGTTTACAAAGGAGTGAGGGGAAAGTTACGGGAATAAAAAGGAAATATTACGGGAATAAAACACAGACACAATTTAAACAGGGCGGAGGAAATGTTGCGGAATAAAACACAGATACAGTTTACAAAGGAGTGAGGGGAAAGTTAGGGGTATAAAACGGAAATATAACGGGAATAAAACACAAACACAATTTACATAGGGGGGAGGAAATGTTACGGGAATAAAACACAGATACAGTTTACAAAGGAGTGAGGAGTAAGTTACCGGGAATAGAAAATACCCAAAATTTATAAAGGAGCGAGTAGAACATTATCTGAATAAAACACAGATACTATTTATTAAAACGTGAGGGAAATATTACGGGAATAAAACTCAGACACAATTTAAACAGGGGTGAGGAAATGTTGCGGAATAAAACACAGATACAGTTTACAAAGGAGTGAGTGGAAAGTTAGGGGAATAAAACGGAAATATTACGGGAATAAAACACAGTCACAATTTAAATAGGGGGAGGAAATGTTACGGGAATAAAACACAGATACAATTTACAAAGGAGTGAGGGTAAAGTTACGGGAATAAAACGGAGTTATTACGGGAATAAAACACAGACACAATTTAAATAGGGGGAGCAACTGTTACGGGAATAAAACACAGATACAGTTTACAAAGGAGTGAGGGGAAAGTTACGGGAATAGAAAATACCCAAAATTTATAAAGGAGCGAGTAGAACATTATCTGAATAAAACACAGATACTATTTGTTAAAACGTGAGGGAAACATTACGGGAATAAAACTCAGACACAATTTAAATAGGGGGGAGGAAATGTTACGGGAATAAAACACAGATACAGTGTACAAAGGAGTGAGGGGAAAGTTACGGGAATAAAAAGGAAATATTACGGGAATAAAACACAGACACAATTTAAACAAGGGGGAGGAAATGTTGCGGAATAAAACACAGATACAGTTTACAAACGAGTGAGTGGAAAGTTAGGGGAATAAAACGGAAATATTACGGGAATAAAACACAGTCACAATTTAAATAGGGGGAGGAAATGTTACGGGAATAAAAACCAGATACAATTTACAAAGGAGTGAGGGTAAAGTTACGGGAATAAAACGGAATTATTACGGGAATAAAACACAGACACAATTTAAGTAGGGGGAACAACTGTTACGGGAATAAAACACAGATACAGTTTACAAAGGAGTGAGGGGAAAGTTACGGGAATAGAAAATACCCAAAATTTATAAAGGAGCGAGTAGAACATTATCTGAATAAAACACAGATACTATTTATTAAAACGTGAGGGAAATATTACGGGAATAAAACTCAGACACAATTTAAATAGGGAGTGGAAATGTTATGGGAATAAAACACAGATACAGTTTACAAAGGAGTGATGGGAAAGTTACGGGAATAAAAAGGAAATATTACGGGAATAAAACATAGACACAATTTAAACAGGGGGGATGAAATGTTGTGGAATAAAACACAGATACAGTTTACAAAGGAGTGATGGGAAAGTTACGGGAATAAAAAGGAAATATTACGGGAATAAAACACAGACACATTTTAAACAGGGGGGATGAAATGTTGCGGAATAAAACACTGATACAGTTAACAAAGGAGTGAGGGGAAAGTTACGGGAAAAAATGGAAATATTACGGGAATAAAACACAGACACAATCTAAATAGGGGGAGGAAAGGTTACGGGAATAAAACACAGATACAGTTTACAAACGAGTGAGGGGAAAGGTAGGGGAATAAAACGGAAATATTACGGGAATAAAACACAGACACAATTTAAATAGGGGGAGGGAATGTTACGGGAATAAAACACAGATAGAGTTAACAAAGGAGTGAGGGGTAAGTTACGGGAAGAAAAATGAAATATTACGGGAATAAAACACAGACACAATTTATAAAGGGGGGATGAAATGTTACGGGGATAAAACACAGATACAGTTTACAAAGGAATGAGGGAAAGTTACAGGAATAAAAATTACCCAAAATTTATAAAGGCTTGAGGGAAATATTACCGGAATAAACCACAGACACAATTTATAAAGGAAAATGGAAAAGTTACGCGAATAAAACACACATACAATTTATAAAAAGCAAGGATAACTTTAGAGGAATAAAACGCAGACACAATTTAAAAAGGGCGGAGGAAATGTTACGGACATAATACACAGATACAGTTTACAAAGGAGTGAGGGGAAAGTTACGGGAATAAAAAGGAAATATTACGGGAATAAAACACAGACACAATTTAAACAGGGGGGAGGAAATGTTGCGGAATAAAACACAGATACAGTTTACAAAGGAGTGAGGGGAAAGTTACGGGAATAGAAAATACCCAAAATTTATAAAGGAGCGAGTAGAACATTATCTGAATAAAACACAGATACTATTTGTTAAAACGTGAGGGAAACATTACGGGAATAAAACTCAGACACAATTTAAATAGGGGGGAGGAAATGTTACGGGAATAAAACACAGATACAGTTTACAAAGGAGTGAGGGGAAAGTTACGGGAATAAAAAGGAAATATTACGGGAATAAAACACAGACACAATTTAAACAAGGGGGAGGAAATGTTGCGGAATAAAACACAGATACAGTTTACAAACGATTGAGTGGAAAGTTAGGGGAATAAAACGGAAATATTACGGGAATAAAACACAGTCACAATTTAAATAGGGGGAGGAAATGTTACGGGAATAAAAACCAGATACAATTTACAAAGGAGTGAGTGTAAAGTTACGGGAATAAAACGGAATTATTACGGGAATAAAACACAGACACAATTTAAGTAGGGGGAACAACTGTTACGGGAATAAAACACAGATACAGTTTACAAAGGAGTGAGGGGAAAGTTACGGGAATAGAAAATACCCAAAATTTATAAAGGAGCGAGTAGAACATTATCTGAATAAAACACAGATACTATTTATTAAAACGTGAGGGAAATATTACGGGAATAAAACTCAGACACAATTTAAATAGGGAGTGGAAATGTTATGGGAATAAAACACAGATACAGTTTACAAAGGAGTGATGGGAAAGTTACGGGAATAAAAAGGAAATATTACGGGAATAAAACATAGACACAATTTAAACAGGGGGGATGAAATGTTGTGGAATAAAACACAGATACAGTTTACAAAGGAGTGATGGGAAAGTTACGGGAATAAAAAGGAAATATTACGGGAATAAAACACAGACACATTTTAAACAGGGGGGATGAAATGTTGCGGAATAAAACACTGATACAGTTAACAAAGGAGTGAGGGGAAAGTTACGGGAAAAAATGGAAATATTACGGGAATAAAACACAGACACAATCTAAATAGGGGGAGGAAAGGTTACGGGAATAAAACACAGATACAGTTTACAAACGAGTGAGGGGAAAGGTAGGGGAATAAAACGGAAATATTACGGGAATAAAACACAGACACAATTTAAATAGGGGGAGGGAATGTTACGGGAATAAAACACAGATACAGTTAACAAAGGAGTGAGGGGTAAGTTACGGGAAGAAAAATGAAATATTACGGGAATAAAACACAGACACAATTTATAAAGGGGGGATGAAATGTTACGGGGATAAAACACAGATACAGTTTACAAAGGAATGAGGGAAAGTTACAGGAATAAAAATTACCCAAAATTTATAAAGGCTTGAGGGAAATATTACCGGAATAAACCACAGACACAATTTATAAAGGAAAATGGTAAAGTTACGCGAATAAAACGCACATACAATTTATAAAAAGCAAGGATAACTTTAGAGGAATAAAACGCAGACACAATTTAAAAAGGGCGGAGGAAATGTTACGGACATAATACACAGATACAGTTTACAAAGGAGTGAGGGGAAAGTTACGGGAATAAAAAGGAAATATTACGGGAATAAAACACAGACACAATTTATAAAGTGGGGAGGAAATGTTATGGGAATAAAACACAGATGCAGTTTACAAAGGAGTGAGGGGAAAGTTACGGGAATAGAAAATACCCAAAATTTATAAATAAGCGAGTAGAACATTATCTGAATAAAACACAGATACTATTTATTAAAACGTGAGGGAAATATTACGGGAATAAAACTCAGACACAATTTAAATAGGGGGGAGGAAATGTTACGGGAATAAAACACAGATACAGTTTACAAAGGAGTGAGGGGAAAGTTACGGGAATAAAAAGGAAATATTACGGGAATAAAACACAGACACAATTTAAACAGGGGGGAGGAAATGTTGCGGAATAAAACACAGATACAGTTTACAAAGGAGTGAGGGTAAAGTTACGGGAATAAAACGGAGTTATTACGGGAATAAAACACAGACACAATTTAAATAGGGGGAGCAACTGTTACGGGAATAAAACACAGATACAGTTTACAAAGGAGTGAGGGGAAAGTTACGGGAATAGAAAATACCCAAAATTTATAAAGGAGCGAGTAGAACATTATCTGAATAAAACACAGATACTATTTGTTAAAACGTGAGGGAAACATTACGGGAATAAAACTCAGACACAATTTAAATAGGGGGGAGGAAATGTTACGGGAATAAAACACAGATACAGTTTACAAAGGAGTGAGGGGAAAGTTACGGGAATAAAAAGGAAATATTACGGGAATAAAACACAGACACAATTTAAACAAGGGGGAGGAAATGTTGCGGAATAAAACACAGATACAGTTTACAAACGAGTGAGTGGAAAGTTAGGGGAATAAAACGGAAATATTACGGGAATAAAACACAGTCACAATTTAAATAGGGGGAGGAAATGTTACGGGAATAAAAACCAGATACAATTTACAAAGGAGTGAGGGTAAAGTTACGGGAATAAAACGGAATTATTACGGGAATAAAACACAGACACAATTTAAGTAGGGGGAACAACTGTTACGGGAATAAAACACAGATACAGTTTACAAAGGAGTGAGGGGAAAGTTACGGGAATAGAAAATACCCAAAATTTATAAAGGAGCGAGTAGAACATTATCTGAATAAAACACAGATACTATTTATTAAAACGTGAGGGAAATATTACGGGAATAAAACTCAGACACAATTTAAATAGGGAGTGGAAATGTTATGGGAATAAAACACAGATACAGTTTACAAAGGAGTGATGGGAAAGTTACGGGAATAAAAAGGAAATATTACGGGAATAAAACATAGACACAATTTAAACAGGGGGGATGAAATGTTGTGGAATAAAACACAGATACAGTTTACAAAGGAGTGATGGGAAAGTTACGGGAATAAAAAGGAAATATTACGGGAATAAAACACAGACACATTTTAAACAGGGGGGATGAAATGTTGCGGAATAAAACACTGATACAGTTAACAAAGGAGTGAGGGGAAAGTTACGGGAAAAAATGGAAATATTACGGGAATAAAACACAGACACAATCTAAATAGGGGGAGGAAAGGTTACGGGAATAAAACACAGATACAGTTTACAAACGAGTGAGGGGAAAGGTAGGGGAATAAAACGGAAATATTACGGGAATAAAACACAGACACAATTTAAATAGGGGGAGGGAATGTTACGGGAATAAAACACAGATACAGTTAACAAAGGAGTGAGGGGTAAGTTACGGGAAGAAAAATGAAATATTACGGGAATAAAACACAGACACAATTTATAAAGGGGGGATGAAATGTTACGGGGATAAAACACAGATACAGTTTACAAAGGAATGAGGGAAAGTTACAGGAATAAAAATTACCCAAAATTTATAAAGGCTTGAGGGAAATATTACCGGAATAAACCACAGACACAATTTATAAAGGAAAATGGAAAAGTTACGCGAATAAAACACACATACAATTTATAAAAAGCAAGGATAACTTTAGAGGAATAAAACGCAGACACAATTTAAAAAGGGCGGAGGAAATGTTACGGACATAATACACAGATACAGTTTACAAAGGAGTGAGGGGAAAGTTACGGGAATAAAAAGGAAATATTACGTGAATAAAACACAGACACAATTTATAAAGTGGGGAGGAAATGTTATGGGAATAAAACACAGATGCAGTTTACAAAGGAGTGAGGGGAAAGTTACGGGAATAAAAAGAAAATATTACGGGAATAAAACACAAACACAATTTAAATAGGGGGGGAGGAAATGTTACGGGAATAAAACACAGATACAGTTTACAAAGGAGTGAGGGGAAAGTTACGGGAATAGAAAATACCCAAAATTTATAAATAAGCGAGTAGAACATTATCTGAATAAAACACAGATACTATTTATTAAAACGTGAGGGAAATATTACGGGAATAAAACTCAGACACAATTTAAATAGGGGGGAGGAAATGTTACGGGAATAAAACACAGATACAGTTTACAAAGGAGTGAGGGGAAAGTTACGGGAATAAAAAGGAAATATTACGGGAATAAAACACAGACACAATTTAAACAGGGGGGAGGAAATGTTGCGGAATAAAACACAGATACAGTTTACAAAGGAGTGAGGGGAAAGTTACGGGAATAGAAAATACCCAAAATTTATAAAGGAGCGAGTAGAACATTATCTGAATAAAACACAGATACTATTTGTTAAAACGTTAGGAAACATTACGGGAATAAAACTCAGACACAATTTAAATAGGGGGGAGGAAATGTTACGGGAATAAAACACAGATACAGTTTACAAAGGAGTGAGGGGAAAGTTACGGGAATAAAAAGGAAATATTACGGGAATAAAACACAGACACAATTTAAACAAGGGGGAGGAAATGTTGCGGAATAAAACACAGATACAGTTTACAAACGATTGAGTGGAAAGTTAGGGGAATAAAACGGAAATATTACGGGAATAAAACACAGTCACAATTTAAATAGGGGGAGGAAATGTTACGGGAATAAAAACCAGATACAATTTACAAAGGAGTGAGTGTAAAGTTACGGGAATAAAACGGAATTATTACGGGAATAAAACACAGACACAATTTAAGTAGGGGGAACAACTGTTACGGGAATAAAACACAGATACAGTTTACAAAGGAGTGAGGGGAAAGTTACGGGAATAGAAAATACCCAAAATTTATAAAGGAGCGAGTAGAACATTATCTGAATAAAACACAGATACTATTTATTAAAACGTGAGGGAAATATTACGGGAATAAAACTCAGACACAATTTAAATAGGGAGTGGAAATGTTATGGGAATAAAACACAGATACAGTTTACAAAGGAGTGATGGGAAAGTTACGGGAATAAAAAGGAAATATTACGGGAATAAAACATAGACACAATTTAAACAGGGGGGATGAAATGTTGTGGAATAAAACACAGATACAGTTTACAAAGGAGTGATGGGAAAGTTACGGGAATAAAAAGGAAATATTACGGGAATAAAACACAGACACATTTTAAACAGGGGGGATGAAATGTTGCGGAATAAAACACTGATACAGTTAACAAAGGAGTGAGGGGAAAGTTACGGGAAAAAATGGAAATATTACGGGAATAAAACACAGACACAATCTAAATAGGGGGAGGAAAGGTTACGGGAATAAAACACAGATACAGTTTACAAACGAGTGAGGGGAAAGGTAGGGGAATAAAACGGAAATATTACGGGAATAAAACACAGACACAATTTAAATAGGGGGAGGGAATGTTACGGGAATAAAACACAGATACAGTTAACAAAGGAGTGAGGGGTAAGTTACGGGAAGAAAAATGAAATATTACGGGAATAAAACACAGACACAATTTATAAAGGGGGGATGAAATGTTACGGGGATAAAACACAGATACAGTTTACAAAGGAATGAGGGAAAGTTACAGGAATAAAAATTACCCAAAATTTATAAAGGCTTGAGGGAAATATTACCGGAATAAACCACAGACACAATTTATAAAGGAAAATGGTAAAGTTACGCGAATAAAACGCACATACAATTTATAAAAAGCAAGGATAACTTTAGAGGAATAAAACGCAGACACAATTTAAAAAGGGCGGAGGAAATGTTACGGACATAATACACAGATACAGTTTACAAAGGAGTGAGGGGAAAGTTACGGGAATAAAAAGGAAATATTACGGGAATAAAACACAGACACAATTTATAAAGTGGGGAGGAAATGTTATGGGAATAAAACACAGATGCAGTTTACAAAGGAGTGAGGGGAAAGTTACGGGAATAAAAAGAAAATATTACGGGAATAAAACACAAACACAATTTAAATAGGGGGGGAGGAAATGTTACGGGAATAAAACACAGATACAGTTTACAAAGGAGTGAGGGGAAAGTTACGGGAATAGAAAATACCCAAAATTTATAAATAAGCGAGTAGAACATTATCTGAATAAAACACAGATACTATTTATTAAAACGTGAGGGAAATATTACGGGAATAAAACTCAGACACAATTTAAATAGGGGGGAGGAAATGTTACGGGAATAAAACACAGATACAGTTTACAAAGGAGTGAGGGGAAAGTTACGGGAATAAAAAGGAAATATTACGGGAATAAAACACAGACACAATTTAAACAGGGGGGAGGAAATGTTGCGGAATAAAACACAGATACAGTTTACAAAGGAGTGAGTGGAAAGTTAGGGGAATAAAACGGAAATATTACGGGAATAAAACACAGTCACAATTTAAATAGGGGGAGGAAATGTTACGGGAATAAAAACCAGATACAATTTACAAAGGAGTGAGGGTAAAGTTACGGGAATAAAACGGAATTATTACGGGAATAAAACACAGACACAATTTAAATAGGGGGAACAACTGTTATGGGAATAAAACACAGATACAGTTTACAAAGGAGTGACGGGAAAGTTACGGGAATAGAAAATACCCAAAATTTATAAAGGAGCGAGTAGAACATTATCTGAATAAAACACAGATACTATTTATTAAAACGTGAGGGAAATATTACGGGAATAAAACTCAGACACAATTTAAATAGGGAGTGGAAATGTTATGGGAATAAAACACAGATACAGTTTACAAAGGAGTGATGGGAAAGTTACGGGAATAAAAAGGAAATATTACGGGAATAAAACATAGACACAATTTAAACAGGGGGGATGAAATGTTGCGGAATAAAACACAGATACAGTTTACAAAGGAGTGATGGGAAAGTTACGGGAATAAAAAGGAAATATTACGGGAATAAAACACAGACACAATTTAAACAGGGGGGATGAAATGTTGCGGAATAAAACACTGATACAGTTAACAAAGGAGTGAGGGGAAAGTTACGGGAAAAAAAGGAAATATTACGGGAATAAAACACAGACACAATCTAAATAGGGGGAGGAAAGGTTACGGGAATAAAACACAGATACAGTTTACAAACGAGTGAGGGAAAAGGTAGGGGAATAAAACGAAATTATTACGGGAATAAAACTCAGACACAATTTAAATAGGGGGAGGGAATATTACGGGAATAAAACACAGATACAGTTAACAAAGGAGTGAGGGGTAAGTTACGGGAAGAAAAATGAAATATTACGGGAATAAAACACAGACACAATTTATAAAGGGGGGATGAAATGTTACGGGGATAAAACACAGATACAGTTTACAAAGGAATGAGGGGAAAGTTACAGGAATAAAAATTACCCAAAATTTATAAAGGAGCGAGTAGAACATTATCTGAATAAAACACAGATACTATTTATTAAAACGTAAGGGAAATATTTCGGGAATAAAACTCAGACACAATTTAAATAGGGGGGTGGAAATTTTATGGGAATAAAACACAGATACAGTTTACAAAGGAGTGATGGGAAAGTTACGGGAATAAAAAGGAAATATTACGGGAATAAAACACAGACACAATTTAAACAGGGGGGATGAAATGTTGCGGAATAAAACACAGATACAGTTTACAAAGGAGTGAGGGGAAAGTTACGGGAAAAAAAGAAAATATTACGGGAATAAAACACAGACACAATCTAAATAGGGGGAGGAAAGGTTACGGGAATAAAACACAGATACAGTTTACAAACGAGTGAGGGGAAAGTTAGGGGAATAAAACGGAAATATTACGGGAATAAAACACAGACACAATTTAAATAGGGGGAGGGAATGTTACGGGAATAGAACACAGATACAGTTAACAAAGGAGTGAGGGTTAAGTTACGGGAAGAAAAAGGAAATATTACGGGAATAAAACACAGACACAATTTATAAAGGGGGGATGAAATGTTACGGGGATAAAACACATATACAGTTTACAAAGGAATGAGGGGAAAGTTAAAGGAATAAAAATTACCCAAAATTTATAAAGCCTTGAGGGAAATATTACCGGAATAAACCACAGACACAATTTATAAAGGAAAATGGAAAAGTTACGCGAATAAAACACACATACAATTTATAAAAAGCAAGGATAACTTTAGAGGAATAAAACGCAGACACAATTTAAAAAGGGCGGAGGAAATGTTACGGACATAATACACAGATACAGTTTACAAAGGAGTGAGGGGAAAGTTACGGGAATAAAAAGGAAATATTACGGGAATAAAACACAGACACAATTTATAAAGTGGGGAGGAAATGTTATGTGAATAAAACACAGATGCAGTTTACAAAGGAGTGAGGGGAAAGTTACGGGAATAAAAAGAAAATATTACGGGAATAAAACACAAACACAATTTAAATAGGGGGGGAGGAAATGTTACGGGAATAAAACACAGATACAGTTTACAAAGGAGTGAGGGGAAAGTTACGGGAATAGAAAATACCCAAAATTTATAAATAAGCGAGTAGAACATTATCTGAATAAAACACAGATACTATTTATTAAAACGTGAGGGAAATATTACGGGAATAAAACTCAGACACAATTTAAATAGGGGGGAGGAAATGTTACGGGAATAAAACACAGATACAGTTTACAAAGGAGTGAGGGGAAAGTTACGGGAATAAAAAGGAAATATTACGGGAATAAAACACAGACACAATTTATAAAGTGGGGAGGAAATGTTATGGGAATAAAACACAGATACAGTTTACAAAGGAGTGAGGGGAAAGTTACGGGAATAAAAAGGAAATATTACGGGAATAAAACACAGACACAATTTATAAAGTGGGGAGGAAATGTTATGGGAATAAAACACAGATGCAGTTTACAAAGGAGTGAGGGGAATGTTACGGGAATAAAAAGGAAATATTACGGGAATAAAACACAAACACAATTTAAATAGGGGGGGAGGAAATGTTACGGGAATAAAACACAGATACAGTTTACAAAGGAGTAAGGGGAAAGTTACGGGAATAGAAAATACCCAAAATTTATAAAGGAGCGAGTAGAACATTATCTGAATAAAACACAGATACTATTTATTAAAACGTGAGGGAAATATTACGGGAATAAAACTCAGACACAATTTAAATAGGGGGGAGGAAATGTTATGGGAATAAAACACAGATACAGTTTACAAAGGAGTGAGGGGAAAGTTACGGGAATAAAAAGGAAATATTACGGGAATAAAACACAGACACAATTTAAACAGGGGGGAGGAAATGTTGCGGAATAAAACACAGATACAGTTTACAAAGGAGTTAGTGGAAAGTTAGGGGAATAAAACGGAAATATTACGGGAATGAAACACAGTCACAATTTAAATAGGGGGAGGAAATGTTACGGGAATAAAACACAGATACAATTTACAAAGGAGTGAGGGTAAAGTTACGGGAATAAAACGGAATTATTACGGGAATAAAACACAGACACAATTTAAATAGGGGGAGCAACTGTTACGGGAATAAAACACAGATACAGTTTAAAAAGGAGTGAGGGGAAAGTTACGGGAATAGAAAATACCCAAAATTTATAAAGGAGCGCGTAGAACATTATCTGAATAAAACACAGATACTATTTATTAAAACGTGAGGGAAATATTACGGGAATAAAACTCAGACACAATTTAAACAGGGGGGTGGAAATGTTATGGGAATAAAACACAGATACAGTTTACAAAGGAGTGATGGGAAAGTTACGGGAATAAAAAGGAAATATTACGGGAATAAAACACAGACACAATTTAAACAGGGGGGATGAAATGTTGCGGAATAAAACACAGATACAGTTTACAAAGGAGTAATGGGAAAGTTACGGGAATAGAAAACACCCAAAATTTATAAAGGAGCGTGTAGAACATTATCGGAATAAAACACAGATACTATTTATTAAAACGTGAGGGAAATATTACGGGAATAAAACTCAGACACAATTTAAATAGCGGGGAGGAAGTGTTACTTGAATAAAACACAGATACAGTTTACAAAGGAGTGAGGGGAAAGTTACGGGAATAAAAAGGAAATATTACGGGAATAAAACACAGACACAATTTAAACAGGGCGGAGGAAATGTTGCGGAATAAAACACAGATACAGTTTACAAAGGAGTGAGGGGAAAGTTAGGGGTATAAAACGGAAATATAACGGGAATAAAACACAAACACAATTTACATAGGGGGGAGGAAATGTTACGGGAATAAAACACAGATACAGTTTACAAAGGAGTGAGGAGTAAGTTACCGGGAATAGAAAATACCCAAAATTTATAAAGGAGCGAGTAGAACATTATCTGAATAAAACACAGATACTATTTATTAAAACGTGAGGGAAATATTACGGGAATAAAACTCAGACACAATTTAAACAGGGGTGAGGAAATGTTGCGGAATAAAACACAGATACAGTTTACAAAGGAGTGAGTGGAAAGTTAGGGGAATAAAACGGAAATATTACGGGAATGAAACACAGTCACAATTTAAATAGGGGGAGGAAATGTTACGGGAATAAAACACAGATACAATTTACAAAGGAGTGAGGGTAAAGTTACGGGAATAAAACGGAGTTATTACGGGAATAAAACACAGACACAATTTAAATAGGGGGAGCAACTGTTACGGGAATAAAACACAGATACATATTACAAAGGAGTGAGGGGAAAGTTACGGGAATAGAAAATACCCAAAATTTATAAAGGAGCGAGTAGAACATTATCTGAATAAAACACAGATACTATTTGTTAAAACGTGAGGGAAACATTACGGGAATAAAACGCAGACACAATTTAAAAAGGGTGGAGGAAATGTTACGGACATAAAACACAGATACAGTTTACAAAGGAGTGAGGGGAAAGTTACGGGAATAAAAAGGAAATATTACGTGAATAAAACACAGACACAATTTATAAAGTGGGGAGGAAATGTTATGGAAATAAAACACAGATGCAGTTTACAAAGGAGTGAGTGGAAAGTTACGGGAATAAAAAGGAAATTACGGGAATAAAACACAGACATAATTTAAATAGGGGGAGAAAATGTAACGGGAATAAAACACAGATACATTTTTCAAAGGAGTGTGGAGAAAGTTAGGGGAATAAAAAGGAAATATTACGGGAATAAAACACAGACACAATTTAAACAGGGGGGTGGAAATGTTACGGGAATAAAACAGATACAGTTTACAAAGGAGTGAGGGGAATGTTACGGGAATAGAAAATACCCAAAATTTATAAAGGAGCATGTAGAACATTATCTGAATAAAACACAGATACTATTTATTAAAACGTGAGGGATATATTACGGGAATAAAAGTCAGACACAATTTAAATAGGGGGGAGGAAATGTTACGAGAATAAAACACTGATACAGTTTACAAAGGAGTGAGGGGTATGTTACAGGAATAAAAAGGAAATATTACGGGAATAAAACACAAACACAATTTAAATAGTGGGGAGGAAATGTTACGGACATAAAGCACAGATACAGTTTACAAAGGAGTGAGGGGAAAGTTAGGGGAATAAAACGGAAATATTACGGGAATAAAACACAGACACAATTTAAATAGGGGGAGGAAATGTTACCGGAATAAAACACAGATACAGTTTACAAAGGAGTGAGGAGAAAGTTAGGGGACTAAAATGGAAATCTTTGGCTTGGCTTCGCGGACGAAGATTTATGGAGGGGGTAAAAAGTCCACGTCAGCTGCAGGCTCGTTTGTGGCTCACAAGTCCGATGCGGGACAGGCAGACACGATTGCAGTGGTTGCAAGGGAAAATTGGTTGGTTGGGGTTGGGTGTTGGGTTTTTCCTCCTTTGCCTTTTGTCAGTGAGGTGGGCTCTGCGGTCTTCTTCAAAGGAGGTTGCTGCCCGCCAAACTGTGAGGCGCCAAGATGCACGGTTTGAGGCGTTATCAGCCCACTGGCGGTGGTCAATGTGGCAGGCACCAAGAGATTTCTTTAGGCAGTCCTTGTACCTTTTTTTTGGTGCACCTCTGTCACGGTGGCCATACAACACGATCTTGGGAAGGCGATGGTCCTCCATTCTGGAGACGTGACCCATCCAGCGCAGCTGGATCTTCAGCAGCGTGGACTCGATGCTGTCGACCTCTGCAATCTCGAGTACTTCGACGATAGGGGTGTAAGTGCTCCAATGGATGTTGAGGATGGAGCGGAGACAACGCTGGTGGAAGCGTTCTAGGAGCCGTAGGTGGTGCCGGTAGAGGACCCATGATTCGGAGCCGAACAGGAGTGTGGGTATGACAACGGCTCTGTATACGCTTATCTTTGTGAGGTTTTTCAGTTGGTTGTTTTTCCAGACTCTTTTGTGTAGTCTTCCAAAATGGAAAGATAACGGGAATAAAACACAAACACAATTTAAATATGGGGGAGGAAATGTTCTGGGAATAAAACACAGATACAGTTTACAAAGGAGTGAGGAGAAAGTTACCGGGAATAGAAAATACCCAATATTTATAAAGGAGCGAGTAGAATATTATCTGAATAAAACACAGATACTATTTATTAAAACGTGAGGGAAATATTACGGGAATAAAACTCAGACACAATTTGAATGGGGGGAGGAAATTTTACGGGAATAAAACACAGATACAGTTTACAAAGGAGTGAGGGGAAAGTTACGGGAATAAAAAGGAAATATTACGGGAATAAAACACAAACACAATTTAAATAGAGGGGAGGAAATGTTACGGGAATAAAACACAGATACAGTTTACAAACGAGTGAGGGGAAAGTTAGGGGAATGAAACGGAAATATTACGGGAATAAAACACAGACACAATTTAAATAGGGGGAGGAAATGTTACGGGAATAAAGCACAGATACAGTTAACAAAGGAGTGAGGAGAAAGTAAGGGAAATAAAAAGGAAATATAACGGGAATAAAACACAAACACAATTTAAATAGGGGGGAGGAAATGTTACGGGAATAAAACACAGATACAGTTTACAAAGGAGTATGGAGAAAGTTAGGGTAATAAAAAGGAAATAAAACACAGACACAATTTAAACAGGGGGGTGGAAATATTACCTGAATAAACACAGATACAGTTTACAAAGGAGTGAGGGGAAAGTTACGGGATTAAAAAAGAAATATTACGGGAATAAAACACAGACACAATTTAAATAGGGGGGAGGAAATGTTACGGGAATAAAACAGAGATACAGTTTACAATGGAGTGAGGGGAAAGTTACGGCAATAAAAAGGAAACATTACGGGAATAAAACACAAACACAATTTAAATAGGGGGAGGAAATGTTACGGGAATAAAACACAGATACAGTTTACAAAGGAGTGAGGAGAAAGTTAGGGGACTAAAATGGAAATATGACGGGAATAAAACACAGACACAATTTAAATAGGGGGAGCAACTGTTACGGGAATAAAACACAGATACAGTTTACAAAGGAGTGAGGGGAAAGTTACGGGAATAGAAAATACCCAAAATTTATAAAGGAGCGAGTAGAACATTATCTGAATAAAATACAGATAATATTTATTAAAACGTGAGGGAAATATTACGGAAATAAAACTCAGACACAATTTAAATAGGGGATAGGAAATGATACCTAAATAAAACACAGATACAGTTTACAAAGGAGTGAGGAGAATCTAACGGGAATAAAAAGGAAATATTACGGGAATAAAACACAGACACAATTTAAACAGGGGGAGGAAATGTTCCGGAATAAAACACAGATACAGTTTAAACAGGGGGAGGAAATGTTCCGGAATAAAACACAGATACAGTTTACAAAGGAGTGAGTGCAAAGTTATGGAAATAAAACGGAAATATTACGGGAATAAAACACAGATACAATTTACAAAGGAGTGAGGGTAAAGTTACGGGAATAAAACGGAATTATTACGGGAATAAAACACAGACACAATTTAAATAGGGGGAGCAACTGTTACGGGAATAAAACACAGATACAGTTTAAAAAGGAGTGAGGGGAAAGTTACGGGAATAGAAAATACCCAAAATTTATAAAGGAGCGAGTAGAACATTATCTGAATAAAACACAGATACTATTTATTAAAACGTGAGGGAAATATTACGGGAATAAAACTCAGACACAATTTAAATAGGGGGGTGGAAATTTTATGGGAATAAAACACAGATACAGTTTACAAAGGAGTGATGGGAAAGTTACGGGAATAAAAAGGAAATATTACGGGAATAAAACACAGACACAATTTAAACAGGGGGGATGAAATGTTGCGGAATAAAACACAGATACAGTTTACAAAGGAGTAATGGGAAAGTTACGGGAATAGAAAACACCCAAAATTTATAAAGGAGCGTGTAGAACATTATCGGAATAAAACACAGATACTATTTATTAAAACGTGAGGGAAATATTACGGGAATAAAACTCAGACACAATTTAAATAGCTGGGAGGAAATGTTACGTGAATAAAACACAGATACAGTTTACAAAGGAGTGAGGGGAAAGTTACGGGAATAAAAAGGAAATATTACGGGAATAAAACACAGACACAATTTAAACAGGGCGGAGGAAATGTTGCGGAATAAAACACAGATACAGTTTACAAAGGAGTGAGGGGAAAGTTAGGGGTATAAAACGGAAATATAACGGGAATAAAACACAAACACAATTTACATAGGGGGGAGGAAATGTTACGGGAATAAAACACAGATACAGTTTACAAAGGAGTGAGGAGTAAGTTACCGGGAATAGAAAATACCCAAAATTTATAAAGGAGCGAGTAGAACATTATCTGAATAAAACACAGATACTATTTATTAAAACGTGAGGGAAATATTACGGGAATAAAACTCAGACACAATTTAAACAGGGGTGAGGAAATGTTGCGGAATAAAACACAGATACAGTTTACAAAGGAGTGAGTGGAAAGTTAGGGGAATAAAACGGAAATATTACGGGAATAAAACACAGTCACAATTTAAATAGGGGGAGGAAATGTTACGGGAATAAAACACAGATACAATTTACAAAGGAGTGAGGGTAAAGTTACGGGAATAAAACGGAGTTATTACGGGAATAAAACACAGACACAATTTAAATAGGGGGAGCAACTGTTACGGGAATAAAACACAGATACAGTTTACAAAGGAGTGAGGGGAAAGTTACGGGAATAGAAAATACCCAAAATTTATAAAGGAGCGAGTAGAACATTATCTGAATAAAACACAGATACTATTTGTTAAAACGTGAGGGAAACATTACGGGAATAAAACTCAGACACAATTTAAATAGGGGGGAGGAAATGTTACGGGAATAAAACACAGATACAGTTTACAAAGTAGTGAGGGGAAAGTTACGGGAATAAAAAGGAAATATTACGGGAATAAAACACAGACACAATTTAAACAGGGGGGAGGAAATGTTGCGGAATAAAACACAGATACAGTTTACAAAGGAGTGAGTGGAAAGTTAGGGGAATAAAACGGAAATATTACGGGAATAAAACACAGTCACAATTTAAATAGGGGGAGGAAATGTTACGGGAATAAAAACCAGATACAATTTACAAAGGAGTGAGGGTAAAGTTACGGGAATAAAACGGAATTATTACGGGAATAAAACACAGACACAATTTAAATAGGGGGAACAACTGTTACGGGAATAAAACACAGATACAGTTTACAAAGGAGTGAGGGGAAAGTTACGGGAATAGAAAATACCCAAAATTTATAAAGGAGCGAGTAGAACATTATCTGAATAAAACACAGATACTATTTATTAAAACGTGAGGGAAATGTTATGGGAATAAAACACAGATACAGTTTACAAAGGAGTGATGGGAAAGTTACGGGAATAAAAAGGAAATATTACGGGAATAAAACATAGACACAATTTAAACAGGGGGGATGAAATGTTGCGGAATAAAACACAGATACAGTTTACAAAGGAGTGATGGGAAAGGTACGGGAATAAAAAGGAAATATTACGGGTATAAAACACAGACACAATTTAAACAGGGGGGATGAAATGTTGCGGAATAAAACACTGATACAGTTAACAAAGGAGTGAGGGGAAAGTTACGGGAAAAAAAGGAAATATTACGGGAATAAAACACAGACACAATCTAAATAGGGGGAGGAAAGGTTACGGGAATAAAACACAGACACAATTTATAAAGGGGGGATGAAATGTTACGGGGATAAAACACAGATACAGTTTACAAAGGAATGAGGGGAAAGTTACAGGAATAAAAATTACCCAAAATTTATAAAGGCTTGAGGGAAATATTACCGGAATAAACCACAGACACAATTTATAAAGGAAAATGGAAAAGTTACGCGAATAAAACACACATACAATTTATAAAAAGCAAGGATAACTTTAGAGGAATAAAACGCAGACACAATTTAACAAGGGCGGAGGAAATGTTACGGACATAATACACAGATACAGTTTACAAAGGAGTGAGGGGAAAGTTACGGGAATAAAAAGGAAATATTACGGGAATAAAACACAGACACAATTTATAAAGTGGGGAGGAAATGTTATGGGAATAAAACACAGATGCAGTTTACAAAGGAGTGAGGGGAATGTTACGGGAATAAAAAGGAAATATTACGGGAATAAAACACAAACACAATTTAAATAGGGGGGGAGGAAATGTTGCGGAATAAAACACAGATACAGTTTACAAAGGAGTGATGGGAAAGTTACGGGAATAAAAAGGAAATATTACGGGAATAAAACACAGACACAATTTAAACAGGGGGGATGAAATGTTGCGGAATAAAACACAGATACAGTTTACAAAGGAGTAATGGGAAAGTTACGGGAATAGAAAACACCCAAAATTTATAAAGGAGCGTGTAGAACATTATCGGAATAAAACACAGATACTATTTATTAAAACGTGAGGGAAATATTACGGGAATAAAACTCAGACACAATTTAAATAGCTGGGAGGAAATGTTACGTGAATAAAACACAGATACAGTTTACAAAGGAGTGAGGGGAAAGTTACGGGAATAAAAAGGAAATATTACGGGAATAAAACACAGACACAATTTAAACAGGGCGGAGGAAATGTTGCGGAATAAAACACAGATACAGTTTACAAAGGAGTGAGGGGAAAGTTAGGGGTATAAAACGGAAATATAACGGGAATAAAACACAAACACAATTTACATAGGGGGGAGGAAATGTTACGGGAATAAAACACAGATACAGTTTACAAAGGAGTGAGGAGTAAGTTACCGGGAATAGAAAATACCCAAAATTTATAAAGGAGCGAGTAGAACATTATCTGAATAAAACACAGATACTATTTATTAAAACGTGAGGGAAATATTACGGGAATAAAACTCAGACACAATTTAAACAGGGGTGAGGAAATGTTGCGGAATAAAACACAGATACAGTTTACAAAGGAGTGAGTGGAAAGTTAGGGGAATAAAACGGAAATATTACGGGAATAAAACACAGTCACAATTTAAATAGGGGGAGGAAATGTTACGGGAATAAAACACAGATACAATTTACAAAGGAGTGAGGGTAAAGTTACGGGAATAAAACGGAGTTATTACGGGAATAAAACACAGACACAATTTAAATAGGGGGAGCAACTGTTACGGGAATAAAACACAGATACAGTTTACAAAGGAGTGAGGGGAAAGTTACGGGAATAGAAAATACCCAAAATTTATAAAGGAGCGAGTAGAACATTATCTGAATAAAACACAGATACTATTTGTTAAAACGTGAGGGAAACATTACGGGAATAAAACTCAGACACAATTTAAATAGGGGGGAGGAAATGTTACGGGAATAAAACACAGATACAGTTTACAAAGTAGTGAGGGGAAAGTTACGGGAATAAAAAGGAAATATTACGGGAATAAAACACAGACACAATTTAAACAGGGGGGAGGAAATGTTGCGGAATAAAACACAGATACAGTTTACAAAGGAGTGAGTGGAAAGTTAGGGGAATAAAACGGAAATATTACGGGAATAAAACACAGTCACAATTTAAATAGGGGGAGGAAATGTTACGGGAATAAAAACCAGATACAATTTACAAAGGAGTGAGGGTAAAGTTACGGGAATAAAACGGAATTATTACGGGAATAAAACACAGACACAATTTAAATAGGGGGAACAACTGTTACGGGAATAAAACACAGATACAGTTTACAAAGGAGTGAGGGGAAAGTTACGGGAATAGAAAATACCCAAAATTTATAAAGGAGCGAGTAGAACATTATCTGAATAAAACACAGATACTATTTATTAAAACGTGAGGGAAATGTTATGGGAATAAAACACAGATACAGTTTACAAAGGAGTGATGGGAAAGTTACGGGAATAAAAAGGAAATATTACGGGAATAAAACATAGACACAATTTAAACAGGGGGGATGAAATGTTGCGGAATAAAACACAGATACAGTTTACAAAGGAGTGATGGGAAAGGTACGGGAATAAAAAGGAAATATTACGGGTATAAAACACAGACACAATTTAAACAGGGGGGATGAAATGTTGCGGAATAAAACACTGATACAGTTAACAAAGGAGTGAGGGGAAAGTTACGGGAAAAAAAGGAAATATTACGGGAATAAAACACAGACACAATCTAAATAGGGGGAGGAAAGGTTACGGGAATAAAACACAGACACAATTTATAAAGGGGGGATGAAATGTTACGGGGATAAAACACAGATACAGTTTACAAAGGAATGAGGGGAAAGTTACAGGAATAAAAATTACCCAAAATTTATAAAGGCTTGAGGGAAATATTACCGGAATAAACCACAGACACAATTTATAAAGGAAAATGGAAAAGTTACGCGAATAAAACACACATACAATTTATAAAAAGCAAGGATAACTTTAGAGGAATAAAACGCAGACACAATTTAACAAGGGCGGAGGAAATGTTACGGACATAATACACAGATACAGTTTACAAAGGAGTGAGGGGAAAGTTACGGGAATAAAAAGGAAATATTACGGGAATAAAACACAGACACAATTTATAAAGTGGGGAGGAAATGTTATGGGAATAAAACACAGATGCAGTTTACAAAGGAGTGAGGGGAATGTTACGGGAATAAAAAGGAAATATTACGGGAATAAAACACAAACACAATTTAAATAGGGGGGGAGGAAATGTTACGGGAATAAAACACAGATACAGTTTACAAAGGAGTGAGGGGAAAGTTACGGGAATAGAAAATACCCAAAATTTATAAAGGAGCGAGTAGAACATTATCTGAATAAAACACAGATACTATTTATTAAAACGTGAGGGAAATATTACGGGAATAAAACTCAGACACAATTTAAATAGGGGGGAGGAAATGTTATGGGAATAAAACACAGATACAGTTTACAAAGGAGTGAGGGGAAAGTTACGGGAATAAAAAGGAAATATTACGGGAATAAAACACAGACACAATTTAAACAGGGGGGAGGAAATGTTGCGGAATAAAACACAGATACAGTTTACAAAGGAGTTAGTGGAAAGTTAGGGGAATAAAACGGAAATATTACGGGAATGAAACACAGTCACAATTTAAATAGGGGGAGGAAATGTTACGGGAATAAAACACAGATACAATTTACAAAGGAGTGAGGGTAAAGTTACGGGAATAAAACGGAATTATTACGGGAATAAAACACAGACACAATTTAAATAGGGGGAGCAACTGTTACGGGAATAAAACACAGATACAGTTTAAAAAGGAGTGAGGGGAAAGTTACGGGAATAGAAAATACCCAAAATTTATAAAGGAGCGCGTAGAACATTATCTGAATAAAACACAGATACTATTTATTAAAACGTGAGGGAAATATTACGGGAATAAAACTCAGACACAATTTAAACAGGGGGGTGGAAATGTTATGGGAATAAAACACAGATACAGTTTACAAAGGAGTGATGGGAAAGTTACGGGAATAAAAAGGAAATATTACGGGAATAAAACACAGACACAATTTAAACAGGGGGGATGAAATGTTGCGGAATAAAACACAGATACAGTTTACAAAGGAGTAATGGGAAAGTTACGGGAATAGAAAACACCCAAAATTTATAAAGGAGCGTGTAGAACATTATCGGAATAAAACACAGATACTATTTATTAAAACGTGAGGGAAATATTACGGGAATAAAACTCAGACACAATTTAAATAGCGGGGAGGAAATGTTACGTGAATAAAACACAGATACAGTTTACAAAGGAGTGAGGAGAAAGTTACGGGAATAAAAAGGAAATATTACGGGAATAAAACACAGACACAATTTAAACAGGGCGGAGGAAATGTTGCGGAATAAAACACAGATACAGTTTACAAAGGAGTGAGGGGAAAGTTAGGGGTATAAAACGGAAATATAACGGGAATAAAACACAAACACAATTTACATAGGGGGGAGGAAATGTTACGGGAATAAAACACAGATACAGTTTACAAAGGAGTGAGGAGTAAGTTACCGGGAATAGAAAATACCCAAAATTTATAAAGGAGCGAGTAGAACATTATCTGAATAAAACACAGATACTATTTATTAAAACGTGAGGGAAATATTACGGGAATAAAACTCAGACACAATTTAAACAGGGGTGAGGAAATGTTGCGGAATAAAACACAGATACAGTTTACAAAGGAGTGAGTGGAAAGTTAGGGGAATAAAACGGAAATATTACGGGAATGAAACACAGTCACAATTTAAATAGGGGGAGGAAATGTTACGGGAATAAAACACAGATACAATTTACAAAGGAGTGAGGGTAAAGTTACGGGAATAAAACGGAGTTATTACGGGAATAAAACACAGACACAATTTAAATAGGGGGAGCAACTGTTACGGGAATAAAACACAGATACAGTTTACAAAGGAGTGAGGGGAAAGTTACGGGAATAGAAAATAACCAAAATTTATAAAGGAGCGAGTAGAACATTATCTGAATAAAACACAGATACTATTTGTTAAAACGTGAGGGAAACATTACGGGAATAAAACGCAGACACAATTTAAAAAGGGTGGAGGAAATGTTACGGACATAAAACACAGATACAGTTTACAAAGGAGTGAGGGGAAAGTTACGGGAATAAAAAGGAAATATTACGGGAATAAAACACAGACACAATTTAAACAGGGCGGAGGAAATGTTGCGGAATAAAACACAGATACAGTTTACAAAGGAGTGAGGGGAAAGTTAGGGGTATAAAACGGAAATATAACGGGAATAAAACACAAACACAATTTACATAGGGGGGAGGAAATGTTACGGGAATAAAACACAGATACAGTTTACAAAGGAGTGAGGAGTAAGTTACCGGGAATAGAAAATACCCAAAATTTATAAAGGAGCGAGTAGAACATTATCTGAATAAAACACAGATACTATTTATTAAAACGTGAGGGAAATATTACGGGAATAAAACTCAGACACAATTTAAACAGGGGTGAGGAAATGTTGCGGAATAAAACACAGATACAGTTTACAAAGGAGTGAGTGGAAAGTTAGGGGAATAAAACGGAAATATTACGGGAATGAAACACAGTCACAATTTAAATAGGGGGAGGAAATGTTACGGGAATAAAACACAGATACAATTTACAAAGGAGTGAGGGTAAAGTTACGGGAATAAAACGGAGTTATTACGGGAATAAAACACAGACACAATTTAAATAGGGGGAGCAACTGTTACGGGAATAAAACACAGATACAGTTTACAAAGGAGTGAGGGGAAAGTTACGGGAATAGAAAATACCCAAAATTTATAAAGGAGCGAGTAGAACATTATCTGAATAAAACACAGATACTATTTGTTAAAACGTGAGGGAAACATTACGGGAATAAAACGCAGACACAATTTAAAAAGGGTGGAGGAAATGTTACGGACATAAAACACAGATACAGTTTACAAAGGAGTGAGGGGAAAGTTACGGGAATAAAAAGGAAATATTACGGGAATAAAACACAGACACAATTTATAAAGTGGGGAGGAAATGTTATGGAAATAAAACACAGATGCAGTTTACAAAGGAGTGAGTGGAAAGTTACGGGAATAAAAAGGAAATTACGGGAATAAAACACAGACATAATTTAAATAGGGGGAGAAAATGTAACGGGAATAAAACACAGATACATTTTTCAAAGGAGTGTGGAGAAAGTTAGGGGAATAAAAAGGAAATATTACGGGAATAAAACACAGACACAATTTAAACAGGGGGGTGGAAATGTTACGGGAATAAAACAGATACAGTTTACAAAGGAGTGAGGGGAATGTTACGGGAATAGAAAATACCCAAAATTTATAAAGGAGCATGTAGAACATTATCTGAATAAAACACAGATACTATTTATTAAAACGTGAGGGATATATTACGGGAATAAAAGTCAGACACAATTTAAATAGGGGGGAGGAAATGTTACGAGAATAAAACACTGATACAGTTTACAAAGGAGTGAGGGGTATGTTACAGGAATAAAAAGGAAATATTACGGGAATAAAACACAGACACAATTTAAATAGGGGGAGGAAATGTTACGGGAATAAAACACAGATACAGTTTACAAAGGAGTGCGGGGAAAGTTACGGGAATAGAAAGGAAATATTACGGGAATAAAACACAAACACAATTTAAATAGTGGGGAGGAAATGTTACGGACATAAAGCACAGATACAGTTTACAAAGGAGTGAGGGGAAAGTTAGGGGAATAAAACGGAAATATTACGGGAATAAAACACAGACACAATTTAAATAGGGGGAGGAAATGTTACCGGAATAAAACACAGATACAGTTTACAAAGGAGTGAGGAGAAAGTTAGGGGACTAAAATGGAAATCTTTGGCTTGGCTTCGCGGACGAAGATTTATGGAGGGGGTAAAAAGTCCACGTCAGCTGCAGGCTCGTTTGTGGCTCACAAGTCCGATGCGGGACATGCAGACACGATTGCAGTGGTTGCAAGGGAAAATTGGTTGGTTGGGGTTGGGTGTTGGGTTTTTCCTCCTTTGCCTTTTGTCAGTGAGGTGGGCTCTGCGGTCTTCTTCAAAGGAGGTTGCTGCCCGCCAAACTGTGAGGCGCCAAGATGCACGGTTTGAGGCGTTATCAGCCCACTGGCGGTGGTCAATGTGGCAGGCACCAAGAGATTTCTTTAGGCAGTCCTTGTACCTTTTTTTTGGTGCACCTCTGTCACGGTGGCCATACAACACGATCTTGGGAAGGCGATGGTCCTCCATTCTGGAGACGTGACCCATCCAGCGCAGCTGGATCTTCAGCAGCGTGGACTCGATGCTGTCGACCTCTGCAATCTCGAGTACTTCGACGATAGGGGTGTAAGTGCTCCAATGGATGTTGAGGATGGAGCGGAGACAACGCTGGTGGAAGCGTTCTAGGAGCCGTAGGTGGTGCCGGTAGAGGACCCATGATTCGGAGCCGAACAGGAGTGTGGGTATGACAACGGCTCTGTATACGCTTATCTTTGTGAGGTTTTTCAGTTGGTTGTTTTTCCAGACTCTTTTGTGTAGTCTTCCAAAATGGAAAGATAACGGGAATAAAACACAAACACAATTTAAATATGGGGGAGGAAATGTTCTGGGAATAAAACACAGATACAGTTTACAAAGGAGTGAGGAGAAAGTTACCGGGAATAGAAAATACCCAATATTTATAAAGGAGCGAGTAGAATATTATCTGAATAAAACACAGATACTATTTATTAAAACGTGAGGGAAATATTACGGGAATAAAACTCAGACACAATTTGAATGGGGGGAGGAAATTTTACGGGAATAAAACACAGATACAGTTTACAAAGGAGTGAGGGGAAAGTTACGGGAATAAAAAGGAAATATTACGGGAATAAAACACAAACACAATTTAAATAGAGGGGAGGGAATGTTACGGGAATAAAACACAGATACAGTTTACAAACGAGTGAGGGGAAAGTTAGGGGAATGAAACGGAAATATTACGGGAATAAAACACAGACACAATTTAAATAGGGGGAGGAAATGTTACGGGAATAAAGCACAGATACAGTTAACAAAGGAGTGAGGAGAAAGTTAGGGAAATAAAAAGGAAATATAACGGGAATAAAACACAAACACAATTTAAATAGGGGGGAGGAAATGTTACGGGAATAAAACACAGATACAGTTTACAAAGGAGTATGGAGAAAGTTAGGGTAATAAAAAGGAAATAAAACACAGACACAATTTAAACAGGGGGGTGGAAATATTACCTGAATAAACACAGATACAGTTTACAAAGGAGTGAGGGGAAAGTTACGGGATTAAAAAAGAAATATTACGGGAATAAAACACAGACACAATTTAAATAGGGGGGAGGAAATGTTACGGGAATAAAACAGAGATACAGTTTACAATGGAGTGAGGGGAAAGTTACGGCAATAAAAAGGAAACATTACGGGAATAAAACACAGATACAGTTTACAAAGGAGTGAGGAGAAAGTTAGGGGACTAAAATGGAAATATGACGGGAATAAAACACAGACACAATTTAAATAGGGGGAGCAACTGTTACGGGAATAAAACACAGATACAGTTTACAAAGGAGTGAGGGGAAAGTTACGGGAATAGAAAATACCCAAAATTTATAAAGGAGCGAGTAGAACATTATCTGAATAAAATACAGATAATATTTATTAAAACGTGAGGGAAATATTACGGAAATAAAACTCAGACACAATTTAAATAGGGGATAGGAAATGATACCTAAATAAAACACAGATACAGTTTACAAAGGAGTGAGGAGAATCTAACGGGAATAAAAAGGAAATATTACGGGAATAAAACACAGACACAATTTAAACAGGGGGAGGAAATGTTCCGGAATAAAACACAGATACAGTTTAAACAGGGGGAGGAAATGTTCCGGAATAAAACACAGATACAGTTTACAAAGGAGTGAGTGCAAAGTTATGGAAATAAAACGGAAATATTACGGGAATAAAACACAGATACAATTTACAAAGGAGTGAGGGTAAAGTTACGGGAATAAAACGGAATTATTACTGGAATAAAACACAGACACAATTTAAATAGGGGGAGCAACTGTTACTGGAATAAAACACAGATACAGTTTACAAAGGAGTGAGGGGAAAGTTACGGGAATAGAAAATACCCAAAATTTATAAAGGAGCGAGTAGAATATTATGTGAATAAAACACAGATACTATTTATTAAAACGTGAGGGAAATATTACGGGAGTAAAACTCAGACACAATTTAAACAGGGGTGAGGAAATGTTGCGGAATAAAACACAGATACAGTTTACAAAGGAGTGAGTGGAAAGTTAGGGGAATAAAACGGAAATATTACGGGAATGAAACACAGTCACAATTTAAATAGGGGGAGGAAATGTTACGGGAATAAAACACAGATACAATTTACAAAGGAGTGAGGGTAAAGTTACGGGAATAAAACGGAATTATTACGGGAATAAAACACAGACACAATTTAAATAGGGGGAGCAACTGTTACGGGAATAAAACACAGATACAGTTTAAAAAGGAGTGAGGGGAAAGTTACGGGAATAGAAAATACCCAAAATTTATAAAGGAGCGAGTAGAACATTATCTGAATAAAACACAGATACTATTTATTAAAACGTGAGGGAAATATTACGGGAATAAAACTCAGACACAATTTAAATAGGGGGGTGGAAATGTTATGGGAAGAAAACACAGATACAGTTTACAAAGGAGTGATGGGAAAGTTACGGGAATAAAAAGGAAATATTACGGGAATAAAACACAGACACAATTTAAACAGGGGGGATGAAATGTTGCGGAATAAAACACAGATACAGTTGACAAAGGAGTAATGGGAAAGTTACGGGAATAGAAAACACCCAAAATTTATAAAGGAGCGTGTAGAACATTATCGGAATAAAACACAGATACTATTTATTAAAACGTGAGGGAAATATTACGGGAATAAAACTCAGACACAATTTAAATAGCTGGGAGGAAATGTTACGTGAATAAAACACAGATACAGTTTACAAAGGAGTGAGGGGAAAGTTACGGGAATAAAAAGGAAATATTACGGGAATAAAACACAGACACAATTTAAACAGGGCGGAGGAAATGTTGCGGAATAAAACACAGATACAGTTTACAAAGGAGTGAGGGGAAAGTTAGGGGTATAAAACGGAAATATAACGGGAATAAAACACAAACACAATTTACATAGGGGGGAGGAAATGTTACGGGAATAAAACACAGATACAGTTTACAAAGGAGTGAGGAGTAAGTTACCGGGAATAGAAAATACCCAAAATTTATAAAGGAGCGAGTAGAACATTATCTGAATAAAACACAGATACTATTTATTAAAACGTGAGGGAAATATTACGGGAATAAAACTCAGACACAATTTAAACAGGGGTGAGGAAATGTTGCGGAATAAAACACAGATACAGTTTACAAAGGAGTGAGTGGAAAGTTAGGGGAATAAAACGGAAATATTACGGGAATAAAACACAGTCACAATTTAAATAGGGGGAGGAAATGTTACGGGAATAAAACACAGATACAATTTACAAAGGAGTGAGGGTAAAGTTACGGGAATAAAACGGAGTTATTACGGGAATAAAACACAGACACAATTTAAATAGGGGGAGCAACTGTTACGGGAATAAAACACAGATACAGTTTACAAAGGAGTGAGGGGAAAGTTACGGGAATAGAAAATACCCAAAATTTATAAAGGAGCGAGTAGAACATTATCTGAATAAAACACAGATACTATTTGTTAAAACGTGAGGGAAACATTACGGGAATAAAACTCAGACACAATTTAAATAGGGGGGAGGAAATGTTACGGGAATAAAACACAGATACAGTTTACAAAGGAGTGAGGGGAAAGTTACGGGAATAAAAAGGAAATATTACGGGAATAAAACATAGACACAATTTAAACAGGGGGGATGAAATGTTGCGGAATAAAACACAGATACAGTTTACAAAGGAGTGATGGGAAAGGTACGGGAATAAAAAGGAAATATTACGGGTATAAAACACAGACACAATTTAAACAGGGGGGATGAAATGTTGCGGAATAAAACACTGATACAGTTAACAAAGGAGTGAGGGGAAAGTTACGGGAAAAAAAGGAAATATTACGGGAATAAAACACAGACACAATCTAAATAGGGGGAGGAAAGGTTACGGGAATAAAACACAGACACAATTTATAAAGGGGGGATGAAATGTTACGGGGATAAAACACAGATACAGTTTACAAAGGAATGAGGGGAAAGTTTCAGGAATAAAAATTACCCAAAATTTATAAAGGCTTGAGGGAAATATTACCGGAATAAACCACAGACACAATTTATAAAGGAAAATGGAAAAGTTACGCGAATAAAACACACATACAATTTATAAAAAGCAAGGATAACTTTAGAGGAATAAAACGCAGACACAATTTAACAAGGGCGGAGGAAATGTTACGGACATAATACACAGATACAGTTTACAAAGGAGT
Organism: Narcine bancroftii; assembly: GCF_036971445.1. Lineage (NCBI taxonomy): Eukaryota > Metazoa > Chordata > Chondrichthyes > Torpediniformes > Narcinidae > Narcine > Narcine bancroftii. The sequence goes on along the minus strand of NW_027211800.1, from coordinate 1,350,197 downwards.
GAGGGGAAAGTTACGGGAATAAAAAGGAAATATTACGGGAATAAAACACAGACACAATTTATAAAGTGGGGAGGAAATGTTATGGGAATAAAACACAGATGCAGTTTACAAAGGAGTGAGGGGAATGTTACGGGAATAAAAAGGAAATATTACGGGAATAAAACACAAACACAATTTAAATAGGGGGGGAGGAAATGTTACGGGAATAAAACACAGATACAGTTTACAAAGGAGTGAGGGGAAAGTTACGGGAATAGAAAATACCCAAAATTTATAAAGGAGCGAGTAGAACATTATCTGTATAAAACACAGATACTATTTATTAAAACGTGAGGGAAATATACGGGAATAAAACTCAGACACAATTTAAATAGGGGGGAGGAAATGTTATGGGAATAAAACACAGATACAGTTTACAAAGGAGTGAGGGGAAAGTTACGGGAATAAAAAGGAAATATTACGGGAATAAAACACAGACACAATTTAAACAGGGGGGAGGAAATGTTGCGGAATAAAACACAGATACAATTTACAAAGGAGTGAGGGTAAAGTTACGGGAATAAAACGGAATTATTACGGGAATAAAACACAGACACAATTTAAATAGGGGGAGCAACTGTTACGGGAATAAAACACAGATACAGTTTAAAAAGGAGTGAGGGGAAAGTTACGGGAATAGAAAATACCCAAAATTTATAAAGGAGCGCGTAGAACATTATCTGAATAAAACACAGATACTATTTATTAAAACGTGAGGGAAATATTACGGGAATAAAACTCAGACACAATTTAAACAGGGGGGTGGAAATGTTATGGGAATAAAACACAGATACAGTTTACAAAGGAGTGATGGGAAAGTTACGGGAATAAAAAGGAAATATTACGGGAATAAAACACAGACACAATTTAAACAGGGGGGATGAAATGTTGCGGAATAAAACACAGATACAGTTTACAAAGGAGTAATGGGAAAGTTACGGGAATAGAAAGCACCCAAAATTTATAAAGGAGCGTGTAGAACATTATCGGAATAAAACACAGATACTATTTATTAAAACGTGAGGGAAATATTACGGGAATAAAACTCAGACACAATTTAAATAGCGGGGAGGAAATGTTACGTGAATAAAACACAGATACAGTTTACAAAGGAGTGAGGGGAAAGTTACGGGAATAAAAAGGAAATATTACGGGAATAAAACACAGACACAATTTAAACAGGGCGGAGGAAATGTTGCGGAATAAAACACAGATACAGTTTACAAAGGAGTGAGGGGAAAGTTAGGGGTATAAAACGGAAATATAACGGAAATAAAACACAAACACAATTTACATAGAGGGGAGGAAATGTTACGGGAGTAAAACACAGATACAGTTTACAAAGGAGTGAGGAGTAAGTTACCGGGAATAGAAAATACCCAAAATTTATAAAGGAGCGAGTAGAACATTATCTGAATAAAACACAGATACTATTTATTAAAACGTGAGGGAAATATTACGGGAATAAAACTCAGACACAATTTAAACAGGGGTGAGGAAATGTTGCGGAATAAAACACAGATACAGTTTACAAAGGAGTGAGTGGAAAGTTAGGGGAATAAAACGGAAATATTACGGGAATGAAACACAGTCACAATTTAAATAGGGGGAGGAAATGTTATGGGAATAAAACACAGATACAATTTACAAAGGAGTGAGGGTAAAGTTACGGGAATAAAACGGAATTATTACGGGAATAAAACACAGACACAATTTAAATAGGGGGAGCAACTGTTACGGGAATAAAACAAAGATACAGTTTAAAAAGGAGTGAGGGGAAAGTTACGGGAATAGAAAATACCCAAAATTTATAAAGGAGCGAGTAGAACATTATCTGAATAAAACACAGATACTATTTATTAAAACGTGAGGGAAATATTACGGGAATAAAACTCAGACACAATTTAAATAGGGGGGTGGAAATGTTATGGGAATAAAACACAGATACAGTTTACAAAGGAGTGATGGGAAAGTTACGGGAATAAAAAGGAAATATTACGGGAATAAAACACAGACACAATTTAAACAGGGGGGATGAAATGTTGCGGAATAAAACACAGATACAGTTTACAAAGGAGTAATGGGAAAGTTACGGGAATAGAAAACACCCAAAATTTATAAAGGAGCGTGTAGAACATTATCGGAATAAAACACAGATACTATTTATTAAAACGTGAGGGAAATATTACGGGAATAAAACTCAGACACAATTTAAATAGCTGGGAGGAAATGTTACGTGAATAAAACACAGATACAGTTTACAAAGGAGTGAGGGGAAAGTTACGGGAATAAAAAGGAAATATTACGGGTATAAAACACAGACACAATTTAAACAGGGGGGATGAAATGTTGCGGAATAAAACACTGATACAGTTAACAAAGGAGTGAGGGGAAAGTTACGGGAAAAAAAGGAAATATTACGGGAATAAAACACAGACACAATCTAAATAGGGGGAGGAAAGGTTACGGGAATAAAACACAGACACAATTTATAAAGGGGGGATGAAATGTTACGGGGATAAAACACAGATACAGTTTACAAAGGAATGAGGGGAAAGTTTCAGGAATAAAAATTACCCAAAATTTATAAAGGCTTGAGGGAAATATTACCGGAATAAACCACAGACACAATTTATAAAGGAAAATGGAAAAGTTACGCGAATAAAACACACATACAATTTATAAAAAGCAAGGATAACTTTAGAGGAATAAAACGCAGACACAATTTAACAAGGGCGGAGGAAATGTTACGGACATAATACACAGATACAGTTTACAAAGGAGTGAGGGGAAAGTTACGGGAATAAAAAGGAAATATTACGGGAATAAAACACAGACACAATTTATAAAGTGGGGAGGAAATGTTATGGGAATAAAACACAGATGCAGTTTACAAAGGAGTGAGGGGAATGTTACGGGAATAAAAAGGAAATATTACGGGAATAAAACACAAACACAATTTAAATAGGGGGGGAGGAAATGTTACGGGAATAAAACACAGATACAGTTTACAAAGGAGTGAGGGGAAAGTTACGGGAATAGAAAATACCCAAAATTTATAAAGGAGCGAGTAGAACATTATCTGTATAAAACACAGATACTATTTATTAAAACGTGAGGGAAATATACGGGAATAAAACTCAGACACAATTTAAATAGGGGGGAGGAAATGTTATGGGAATAAAACACAGATACAGTTTACAAAGGAGTGAGGGGAAAGTTACGGGAATAAAAAGGAAATATTACGGGAATAAAACACAGACACAATTTAAACAGGGGGGAGGAAATGTTGCGGAATAAAACACAGATACAGTTTACAAAGGAGTTAGTGGAAAGTTAGGGGAATAAAACGGAAATATTACGGGAATGAAACACAGTCACAATTTAAATAGGGGGAGGAAATGTTACGGGAATAAAACACAGATACAATTTACAAAGGAGTGAGGGTAAAGTTACGGGAATAAAACGGAATTATTACGGGAATAAAACACAGACACAATTTAAATAGGGGGAGCAACTGTTACGGGAATAAAACACAGATACAGTTTAAAAAGGAGTGAGGGGAAAGTTACGGGAATAGAAAATACCCAAAATTTATAAAGGAGCGCGTAGAACATTATCTGAATAAAACACAGATACTATTTATTAAAACGTGAGGGAAATATTACGGGAATAAAACTCAGACACAATTTAAACAGGGGGGTGGAAATGTTATGGGAATAAAACACAGATACAGTTTACAAAGGAGTGATGGGAAAGTTACGGGAATAAAAAGGAAATATTACGGGAATAAAACACAGACACAATTTAAACAGGGGGGATGAAATGTTGCGGAATAAAACACAGATACAGTTTACAAAGGAGTAATGGGAAAGTTACGGGAATAGAAAGCACCCAAAATTTATAAAGGAGCGTGTAGAACATTATCGGAATAAAACACAGATACTATTTATTAAAACGTGAGGGAAATATTACGGGAATAAAACTCAGACACAATTTAAATAGCGGGGAGGAAATGTTACGTGAATAAAACACAGATACAGTTTACAAAGGAGTGAGGGGAAAGTTACGGGAATAAAAAGGAAATATTACGGGAATAAAACACAGACACAATTTAAACAGGGCGGAGGAAATGTTGCGGAATAAAACACAGATACAGTTTACAAAGGAGTGAGGGGAAAGTTAGGGGTATAAAACGGAAATATAACGGGAATAAAACACAAACACAATTTACATAGGGGGGAGGAAATGTTACGGGAGTAAAACACAGATACAGTTTACAAAGGAGTGAGGAGTAAGTTACCGGGAATAGAAAATACCCAAAATTTATAAAGGAGCGAGTAGAACATTATCTGAATAAAACACAGATACTATTTATTAAAACGTGAGGGAAATATTACGGGAATAAAACTCAGACACAATTTAAACAGGGGTGAGGAAATGTTGCGGAATAAAACACAGATACAGTTTACAAAGGAGTGAGTGGAAAGTTAGGGGAATAAAACGGAAATATTACGGGAATGAAACACAGTCACAATTTAAATAGGGGGAGGAAATGTTACGGGAATAAAACACAGATACAATTTACAAAGGAGTGAGGGTAAAGTTACGGGAATAAAACGGAATTATTACGGGAATAAAACACAGACACAATTTAAATAGGGGGAGCAACTGTTACGGGAATAAAACAAAGATACAGTTTAAAAAGGAGTGAGGGGAAAGTTACGGGAATAGAAAATACCCAAAATTTATAAAGGAGCGAGTAGAACATTATCTGAATAAAACACAGATACTATTTATTAAAACGTGAGGGAAATATTACGGGAATAAAACTCAGACACAATTTAAATAGGGGGGTGGAAATGTTATGGGAATAAAACACAGATACAGTTTACAAAGGAGTGATGGGAAAGTTACGGGAATAAAAAGGAAATATTACGGGAATAAAACACAGACACAATTTAAACAGGGGGGATGAAATGTTGCGGAATAAAACACAGATACAGTTTACAAAGGAGTAATGGGAAAGTTACGGGAATAGAAAACACCCAAAATTTATAAAGGAGCGTGTAGAACATTATCGGAATAAAACACAGATACTATTTATTAAAACGTGAGGGAAATATTACGGGAATAAAACTCAGACACAATTTAAATAGCTGGGAGGAAATGTTACGTGAATAAAACACAGATACAGTTTACAAAGGAGTGAGGGGAAAGTTACGGGAATAAAAAGGAAATATTACGGGAATAAAACACAGACACAATTTAAACAGGGCGGAGGAAATGTTGCGGAATAAAACACAGATACAGTTTACAAAGGAGTGAGGGGAAAGTTAGGGGTATAAAACTGAAATATAACGGGAATAAAACACAAACACAATTTACATAGGGGGAGGAAATGTTACGGGAATAAAACACAGATACAGTTTACAAAGGAGTGAGGAGTAAGTTACCGGGAATAGAAAATACCCAAAATTTATAAAGGAGCGAGTAGAACATTATCTGAATAAAACACAGATACTATTTATTAAAACGTGAGGGAAATATTACGGGAATAAAACTCAGACACAATTTAAACAGGGGTGAGGAAATGTTGCGGAATAAAACACAGATACAGTTTACAAAGGAGTGAGTGGAAAGTTAGGGGAATAAAACGGAAATATTACGGGAATAAAACACAGTCACAATTTAAATAGGGGGAGGAAATGTTACGGGAATAAAACACAGATACAATTTACAAAGGAGTGAGGGTAAAGTTACGGGAATAAAACGGAGTTATTACGGGAATAAAACACAGACACAATTTAAATAGGGGGAGCAACTGTTACGGGAATAAAACACAGAGACAGTTTACAAAGGAGTGAGGGGAAAGTTACGGGAATAGAAAATACCCAAAATTTATAAAGGAGCGAGTAGAACATTATCTGAATAAAACACAGATACTATTTGTTAAAACGTGAGGGAAACATTACGGGAATAAAACTCAGACACAATTTAAATAGGGGGGAGGAAATGTTACGGGAATAAAACACAGATACAGTTTACAAAGGAGTGAGGGGAAAGTTACGGGAATAAAAAGGAAATATTACGGGAATAAAACACAGACACAATTTAAACAGGGGGGAGGAAATGTTGCGGAATAAAACACAGATACAGTTTACAAAGGAGTGAGTGGAAAGTTAGGGGAATAAAACGGAAATATTACGGGAATAAAACACAGTCACAATTTAAATAGGGGGAGGAAATGTTACGGGAATAAAAACCAGATACAATTTACAAAGGAGTGAGGGTAAAGTTACGGGAATAAAACGGAATTATTACGGGAATAAAACACAGGCACAATTTAAATAGGGGGAACAACTGTTACGGGAATAAAACACAGATACAGTTTACAAAGGAGTGAGGGGAAAGTTACGGGAATAGAAAATACCCAAAATTTATAAAGGAGCGAGTAGAACATTATCTGAAAAAAACACAGATACTATTTATTAAAACGTGAGGGAAATATTACGGGAATAAAACTCAGACACAATTTAAATAGGGAGTGGAAATGTTATGGGAATAAAACACAGATACAGTTTACAAAGGAGTGATGGGAAAGTTACGGGAATAAAAAGGAAATATTACGGGAATAAAACATAGACACAATTTAAACAGGGGGGATGAAATGTTGCGGAATAAAACACAGATACAGTTTACAAAGGAGTGATGGGAAAGTTACGGGAATAAAAAGGAAATATTACGGGAAAAAAACACAGACACAATTTAAACAGGGGGGATGAAATGTTGCGGAATAAAACACTGATACAGTTAACAAAGGAGTGAGGGGAAAGTTACGGGAAAAAAAGGAAATATTACGGGAATAAAACACAGACACATTCTAAATAGGGGGAGGAAAGGTTACGGGAATAAAACACAGTTACAGTTTACAAACGAGTGAGGGGAGAGGTAGGGGAATAAAACGGAAATATTACGGGAATAAAACACAGACACAATTTAAATAGGGGGAGGGAATGTTACGGGAATAAACCACAGATACAGTTAACAAAGGAGTGAGGGGTAAGTTACGGGAAGAAAAATGAAATATTACGGGAATAAAACACAGACACAATCTAAATAGGGGGAGGAAAGGTTACGGGAATAAAACACAGATAGAGTTTACAAACGAGTGAGGGGAAAGTTAGGGGAATAAAACGGAAATATTACGGGAATAAAACACAGACACAATTTAAATAGGGGGAGGAAATGTTACGGGAATAAAACACAGATACAGTTAACAAAGGAGTGAGGGGTAATTTACGGGAATAGAATGGAAATATTACGGGAATAAAACACAGACACAATTTATAAAGTGGGGAGGAAATGTTACGGGGATAAAACACAGATACAGTTTACAAAGGAATGAGGGGAAAGTTACAGGAATAAAAATTACCCAAAATTTATAAAGGCTTGAGGGAAATATTACCGGAATAAACCACAGACACAATTTATAAAGGAAAATGGAAAAGTTACGCGAATCAAACACACATACAATTTATAAAAAGCGAGGATAACTTTAGAGGAATAAAACGCAGACACAATTTAAAAAGGGCGGAGGAAATGTAACGGACATAAAACACAGATACAGTTTACAAAGGAGTGAGGGGAAAGTTACAGGAATAAAAAGGAAATATTACGGGAATAAAACACAGACACAATTTATAAAGTGGGGAGGAAATGTTATGGGAATAAAACACAGATGCAGTTTACAAAGGAGTGAGGGGAAAGTTACGGGAATAAAAAGGAAATATTACGGGAATAAAACACAGACACAATTTAAACAGGGCGGAGGAAATGTTGCGGAATAAAACACAGATACAGTTTACAAATGAGTGAGGGGAAAGTTAGGGGTATAAAACGGAATTATTACGGGAATAAAACACAGACACAATTTAAATAGGGGGAGCAACTGTTACGGGAATAAAACACAGATACAGTTTACAAAGGAGTGAGGGGAAAGTTATGGGAATAGAAAATACCCAAAATTTATAAAGGAGCGAGTAGAATATTATGTGAATAAAACACAGATACTATTTATTAAAACGTGAGGGAAATATTACGGGAATAAAACTCAGACACAATTTAAATAGGGGGGAGGAAATGTTACGGGAATAAAACACAGATACAGTTTACAAAGGAGTGAGGGGAAAGTTACGGGAATAAAAAGGAAATATTACGGGAATAAAACACAGACACAATTTAAACAGGTGGAGGAAATGTTCCGGAATAAAACACAGATACAGTTTACAAAGGAGTGAGTGCAAAGTTAGGGAAATAAAACGGAAATATTACGGGAATAAAACACAGATACAATTTACAAAGGAGTGAGGGTAAAGTTACGGGAATAAAACGGAATTATTACGGGAATAAAACACAGACACAATTTAAATAGGGGGAGCAACTGTTAAGGGAATAAAACACAGATACAGTTTACAAAGGAGTGAGGGGAAAGTTACGGGAATAGAAAATACCCAAAATTTATAAAGGAGCGAGTACAATATTACGTGAATAAAACACAGATACTATTTATTAAAACGTGAGGGAAATATTACGGGAATAAAACTCAGACACAATTTAAATAGAGGGGTGGAAATGTTATGGGAATAAAACACAGATACAGTTAACAAAGGAGTGATGGGAAAGTTACGGGAATAAAAAGGAAATATTACGGGAATAAAACACAGACACAATTTAAACAGGGGGATGAAATGTTGCGGAATAAAACACAGATACAGTTTACAAAGGAGTGAGGGGAAAGTTACGGGAATAAAAAGGTAATATTACGGGAATAAAACACAGTCACAATTTAAATAGGGGAGGAAATGTTACGGGAATAAAACACAGATACAGTTTACAAATGAGTTAGGGTAAAGTTACGGGAATAAAACGGAATTATTACGGGAATAAAACACAGACACAATTTAAATAGGGGGAGCAACTGTTACGGGGATAAAACACAGATACAGTTTACAAAGGAGTGAGGGGAAAATTACGGGAATAGAAAATACCCAAAATTTATAAAGGAGCGAGTAGAACATTATCTGAATAAAACACAGATACTATTTATTAAAACGTGAGGGAAATATTACGGGAATAAAACTCAGACACAATTTAAATAGGGGGGTGGAAATGTTATGGGAATAAACCACAGATACAGTTTACAAAGGAGTGATGGGAAAGTTACGGGAATAAAACGGAATTATTACGGGAATAAAACACAGACACAATTTAAATAGGGGGAGCAACTGTTACGGGGATAAAACACAGATACAGTTTACAAAGGAGTGAGGGGAAAATTACGGGAATAGAAAATACCCAAAATTTATAAAGGAGCGAGTAGAACATTATCTGAATAAAACACAGATACTATTTATTAAAACGTGAGGGAAATATTACGGGAATAAAACTCAGACACAATTTAAATAGGGGGGTGGAAATGTTATGGGAATAAACCACAGATACAGTTTACAAAGGAGTGATGGGAAAGTTACGGGAATAAAAAGGAAATATTACGGGAATAAAACACAGACACAATTTAAACAAGGCAGATGAAATGTTGCGGAATAAAACACAGATACAGTTTAAAAGGAGTGAGGGGAAATTTACGGGAATAAAAAGGAAATATTACGGGAATAAAACACAGACACAATTTAAACAAGGCAGATGAAATGTTGCGGAATAAAACACAGATACAGTTTATAAATGGGGGAGGAAATGTTACGAGAATAAAACACTGATACAGTTAACAAAGGAGTGAGGGGTAAGTTACGGGAATAAAAAGGAAATATTACGGGAATAAAACACAGACACAATTTATAAAGGGGGGAGGAAATGTTACGGGGATAAAACACAGATACAGTTTACAAAGGAATGAGGGGAAAGTTACAGGAATAAAAATTACCCAAAATTTATAAAGGCTTGAGGGAAATATTACCGGAATAAACCACAGACACAATTTATAAAGGAAAATGGAAAAGTTACGCGAATAAAACACACATACAATTTATAAAAAGCAAGGATAACTTTGGAGGAATAAAACGCAGACACAATTTAAAAAGGGTGGAGGAAATGTTACGGACATAAAACACAGATACAGTTTACAAAGGAGTGAGGGGAAAGTTACGGGAATAAAAAGGAAATATTACGGGAATAAAACACAGACACAATTTATAAAGTGGGGAGGAAATGTTATGGAAATAAAACACAGATGCAGTTTACAAAGGAGTGAGGGGAAAGTTACGGGAATAAAAAGGAAATTACGGGAATAAAACACAGACATAATTTAAATAGGGGGAGGAAATGTAACGGGAATAAAACACAGATACATTTTTCAAAGGAGTGTGGAGAAAGTTAGGGGAATAAAAAGGAAATATTACGGGAATAAAACACAGACACAATTTAAACAGGGGGGTGGAAATGTTACGGGAATAAAACAGATACAGTTTACAAAGGAGTGAGGGGAATGTTACGGGAATAGAAAATACCCAAAATTTATAAAGGAGCATGTAGAACATTAGCTGAATAAAACACAGATACTATTTATTAAAACGTTAGGGAAATATTACGGGAATAAAAGTCAGACACAATTTAAATAGGGGGGAGGAAATGTTACGAGAATAAAACACTGATACAGTTTACAAAGGAGTGAGGGGTATGTTACAGGAATAAAAAGGAAATATTACGGGAATAAAACACAGACACAATTTAAATAGGGGGAGGAAATGTTACGGGAATAAAACACAGATACAGTTTACAAAGGAGTGCGGGGAAAGTTACGGGAATAGAAAGGAAATATTACGGGAATAAAACACAAACACAATTTAAATAGTGGGGAGGAAATGTTACGGACATAAAGCACAGATACAGTTTACAAAGGAGTGAGGGGAAAGTTAGGGGAATAAAACGGAAATATTACGGGAATAAAACACAGACACAATTTAAATAGGGGGAGGAAATGTTACCGGAATAAAACACAGATACAGTTTACAAAGGAGTGAGGAGAAAGTTAGGGGACTAAAATGGAAATATGACGGGAATAAAACACAGACACAATTTAAATAGGGGGAGCAACTGTTACGGGAATAAAACACAGATACAGTTTACAAAGGAGTGAGGGGAAAGTTACGGGAATAGAAAATACCCAAAATTTATAAAGGAGCGAGTAGAACATTATCTGAATAAAATACAGATAATATTTATTAAAACGTGAGGGAAATATTACGGAAATAAAACTCAGACACAATTTAAATATGGGATAGGAAATGATACCTAAATAAAACACAGATACAGTTTAGAAAGGAGTGAGGAGAATCTAACGGGAATAAAAAGGAAATATTACGGGAATAAAACACAGACACAATTTAAACAGGGGGAGGAAATGTTCCGGAATAAAACACAGATACAGTTTAAACAGGGGGAGGAAATGTTCCGGAATAAAACACAGATACAGTTTACAAAGGAGTGAGTGCAAAGTTAGGGAAATAAAACGGAAATATTACGGGAATAAAACACAGATACAATTTACAAAGGAGTGAGGGTAAAGTTACGGGAATAAAACGGAATTATTACTGGAATAAAACACAGACACAATTTAAATAGGGGGAGCAACTGTTACGGGAATAAAACACAGATACAGTTTACAAAGGAGTGAGGGGAAAGTTACGGGAATAGAAAATACCCAAAATTTATAAAGGAGCGAGTAGAATATTATGTGAATAAAACACAGATACTATTTATTAAAACGTGAGGGAAATATTACGGGAATAAAACTCAGACACAATTTAAATAGGGGGGTGGAAATGTTATGGGAATAAAACACAGATACAGTTAACAAAGGAGTGATGGGAAAGTTACGGGAATAAAAAGGAAATATTACGGGAATAAAACACAGACACAATTTAAACAGGGGGGGTGAAATGTTGCGGAATAAAACACAGATACAGTTTACAAAGGAGTGAGGGGAAAGTTACGGGAATAAAAAGGAAATATTACGGGAATAAAACACGGTCAAAATTTAAATAGGGTGAGGAAATGTTACGGGAATAAAACACCGATACAGCTTACAAATGAGTGAGGGTAAAGTTACGGGAATAAAACGGAATTATTACGGGAATAAAACACAGACACAATTTAAAGAGGGGGAGCAACTGTTACGGGAATAAAACACAGATGCAGTTTACAAAGAAGTGAGAGGAAACTTCCGTGAATATAAAATACCCAAAATTTATAAAGGAGCGAGTAGAACATTATCTGAATAAAACACAGATACTATTTATTAAAACGTAAGGGAAATATTACGGGAATAAAACTCAGACACAATTTAAATAGGGGGGGTGGAAATTTTATGGGAATAAAACACAGATACAGTTTACAAAGGAGTGATGGGAAAGTTACGGGAATAAAAAGGAAATATTACGGGAATAAAACACAGACACAATTTAAACAGGGGGGATAAAATGTTGCGGAATAAAACACAGATACAGTTTACAAAGGAGTGAGGGGAAAGTTACGGGAATAAAAAGGAAATATTACGGAAATAAAACACAGTCAAATTTTAAATAGGGGGAGGAAATGTTACGGGAATAAAACACAGATACAGTTTACAAATGAGTGAGGGTAAATTTACGGGAATAAAACGAAATTATTACGGAAATAAAACTCAGACACAATTTAAATAGGGGGAGCAACTGTTACGGGAATAAAACCCAGATACAGTTTACAAAGGAGTGAGGGGAGAGTCACGGGAATAGAAAATACCCAAAATTTATAAAGGAGCGAGTAGAACATTATCTGAATAAAACACAGATACTATTTATTAAAACGTGAGGGAAATATTACGGCAATAAAACTCAGATACAGTTTACAAAGGAGTGATGGGAAAGTTACGGGAATAAAATGGAAATATTACGGGAATAAAACACAGACACAATTTAAACAGGGGGGATGAAATGTTGCGGAATAAAACACAGATACAGTTTACAAAGGAGTGAGGGGAAAGTTACGGGAATAAAAAGGAAATATCACGGGAATAAAACACAGTCAAAATTTAAATAGGGTTAGGAAATGTTACGGGAATAAAACACCGATACAGTTTACAAATGAGTGAGGGTAAAGTTACTGGAATAAAACGGAATTATTACGGGAATAAAACACAGACACAATTTAAAGAGGGGGAGCAACTGTTACGGGAATAAAACACAGATACACTTTACAAAGGAGTGAGGGGAAACTTCCGGGAATAGAAAATACCCAAAATTTATAAAGGAGCGAGTAGAACATTATCTGAATAAAACACAGATACTATTTATTAAAACGTAAGGGAAATATTACGGGAATAAAACTCAGACGCAATTTAAATAGGGGGGTGGAAATTTTATGGGAATAATACACAGATACAGTTTACAAAGGAGTGATGGGAATGTTACGGGAATAAAAAGGAAATATTACGGGAATAAAACACAGACACAATTTAAACAGGGGGGATGAAATGTTGCGGAATAAAACACTGATAGAGTTACAAAGGAGTGAGGGGAAAGTTACGGGACAAAAAGGAAATATTACGGGAATAAAACACAGACACAATCTAAATAGGGGGAGGAAAGGTTACGGGAATAAAACACAGATACAGTTTACAAACGAGTGAGGGGAAAGTTAGGGGAATAAAACGGAAATATTACGGGAATAAAACACAGACACAATTTAAATAGGGGGAGGGAATGTTACGGGAATAAAACACAGATACAGTTAACAAAGGAGTGAGGGGTAAGTTACGGGAAGAAAAAGGAAATATTACGGGAATAAAACACAGACACAATTTATAAAGGGGGGATGAAATGTTACGGGGATAAAACACAGATACAGTTTACAAAGGAATGAGGGGAAAGTTACAGGAATAAAAATTACCCAAAATTGATAAAGGCTTGAGGGAAATATTACCGGAATAAACCACAGACACAATTTATAAAGGAAAATGGAAAAGTTACGCGAATAAAACACACATACAATTTATAAAAAGCAAGGATAACTTTAGAGGAATAAAACGCAGACACAATTTAAAAAGGGCGGAGGAAATGTTACGGACATAATACACAGATACAGTTTACAAAGGAGTGAGGGGAAAGTTACGGGAATAAAAAGGAAATATTACGGGAATAAAACAGACACAATTGATAAAGTGGCGAGGAAATGTTATGGGAATAAAACACAGATGCAGTTTACAAAGGAGTGAGGGGAAAGTTACGGGAATAAAAAGGAAATATTACGGGAATAAAACACAAACACAATTTAAATAGGGGGGGAGGAAATGTTACGGGAATAAAACACAGATACAGTTTACAAAGGAGTGAGGGGAAAGTTACGGGAATAGAAAATACCCAAAATTTATAAAGGAGCGAGTAGAACATTATCTGAATAAAACACAGATACTATTTATTAAAACGTGAGGGAAATATTACGGGAATAAAACTCAGACACAATTTAAATAGGGGGGTGGAAATTTTATGGGAATAAAACACAGATACAGTTTACAAAGGAGTGATGGGAAAGTTACGGGAATAAAAAGGAAATATTACGGGAATAAAACACAGACACAATTTAAACAGGGGGGATGAAATGTTGCGGAATAAAACACAGATACAGTTTACAAAGGAGTAATGGGAAAGTTACGGGAATAGAAAACACCCAAAATTTATAAAGGAGCGTGTAGAACATTATCGGAATAAAACACAGATACTATTTATTAAAACGTGAGGGAAATATTACGGGAATAAAACTCAGACACAATTTAAATAGCGGGGAGGAAATGTTACGTGAATAAAACACAGATACAGTTTACAAAGGAGTGAGGGGAAAGTTACGGGAATAAAAAGGAAATATTACGGGAATAAAACACAGACACAATTTAAAAAGGGCGGAGGAAATGTTGCGGAATAAAACACAGATACAGTTTACAAAGGAGTGAGGGGAAAGTTAGGGGTATAAAACGGAAATATAACGGGAATAAAACACAAACACAATTTACATAGGGGGGAGGAAATGTTACGGGAATAAAACACAGATACAGTTTACAAAGGAGTGAGGAGTAAGTTACCGGGAATAGAAAATACCCAAAATTTATAAAGGAGCGAGTAGAACATTATCTGAATAAAACACAGATACTATTTATTAAAACGTGAGGAAAATATTACGGGAATAAAACTGAGACACAATTTAAATAGGGGGGAGGAAATGTTACGGAATAAAACACAGATACAGTTTACAAAGGAGTGAGGGGAAAGTTACGGGAATAAAAAGGAAATATTACGGGAATAAAACACAGACACAATTTAAACAGGGGGGAGGAAATGTTGCGGAATAAAACACAGATACAGTTTACAAAGGAGTGAGTGGAAAGTTAGGTGAATAAAACGGAAATATTACGGGAATAAAACACAGTCACAATTTAAATAGGGGGAGGAAATGTTACGGGAATAAAACACAGATACAATTTACAAAGGAGTGAGGGTAAAGTTACGGGAATAAAACGGAATTATTACGGGAATAAAACACAGACACAATTTAAATAGGGGGAGCAACTGTTACGGGAATAAAACACAGATACAGTTTACAAAGGAGTGAGGGGAAAGTTACGGGAATAGAAAATACCCAAAATTTATAAAGGAGCGAGTAGAACATTATCTGAATAAAACACAGATACTATTTGTTAAAACGTGAGGGAAACATTACGGGAATAAAACTCAGACACAATTTAAATAGGGGGGAGGAAATGTTACGGGAATAAAACACAGATACAGTTTACAAAGGAGTGAGGGGAAAGTTACGGGAATAAAAAGGAAATATTACGGGAATAAAACACAGACACAATTTAAACAGGGGGGAGGAAATATTGCGGAATAAAACACAGATACAGTTTACAAAGGAGTGAGTGGAAAGTTAGGGGAATAAAACGGAAATATTACGGGAATAAAACACAGTCACAATTTAAATAGGGGGAGGAAATGTTACGGGAATAAAAACCAGATACAATTTACAAAGGAGTGAGGGTAAAGTTACGGGAATAAAACGGAATTATTACGGGAATAAAACACAGACACAATTTAAATAGGGGGAACAACTGTTACGGGAATAAAACACAGATAGAGTTTACAAAGGAGTGAGGGGAAAGTTACGGGAATAGAAAATACCCAAAATTTATAAAGGAGCGAGTAGAACATTATCTGAATAAAACACAGATACTATTTATTAAAACGTGAGGGAAATATTACGGGAATAAAACTCAGACACAATTTAAATAGGGAGTGGAAATGTTATGGGAATAAAACACAGATACAGTTTACAAAGGAGTGATGGGAAAGTTACGGGAATAAAAAGGAAATATTACGGGAATAAAACATAGACACAATTTAAACAGGGGGGATGAAATGTTGCGGAATAAAACACAGATACAGTTTACAAAGGAGTGATGGGAAAGTTACGGGAATAAAAAGGAAATATTACGGGAATAAAACACAGACACAATTTAAACAGGGGGGATGAAATGTTGCGGAATAAAACACTGATACAGTTAACAAAGGAGTGAGGGGAAAGTTACGGGAAAAAAAGGAAATATTACGGGAATAAAACACAGACACAATCTAAATAGGGGGAGGAAAGGTTACGGGAATAAAACACAGATACAGTTTACAAACGAGTGAGGGGAAAGGTAGGGGAATAAAACGGAAATATTACGGGAATAAAACACAGACACAATTTAAATAGGGGGGGAGGAAATGTTACGGGAATAAAACACAGATACAGTTTACAAAGGAGTGAGGGGAAAGTTACGGGAATAGAAAATACCCAAAATTTATAAAGGAGCGAGTAGAACATTATCTGAATAAAACACAGATACTATTTATTAAAACGTGAGGGAAATATTACGGGAATAAAACTCAGACACAATTTAAATAGGGGGGTGGAAATTTTATGGGAATAAAACACAGATACAGTTTACAAAGGAGTGATGGGAAAGTTACGGGAATAAAAAGGAAATATTACGGGAATAAAACACAGACACAATTTAAACAGGGGGGA
Source organism: Narcine bancroftii (assembly GCF_036971445.1). Taxonomy (NCBI): domain Eukaryota; kingdom Metazoa; phylum Chordata; class Chondrichthyes; order Torpediniformes; family Narcinidae; genus Narcine; species Narcine bancroftii. The sequence continues at coordinate 1,333,046 of NW_027211800.1, read as the reverse complement.
TGAAATGTTGCGGAATAAAACACAGATACAGTTTACAAAGGAGTAATGGGAAAGTTACGGGAATAGAAAACACCCAAAATTTATAAAGGAGCGTGTAGAACATTATCGGAATAAAACACAGATACTATTTATTAAAACGTGAGGGAAATATTACGGGAATAAAACTCAGACACAATTTAAATAGCGGGGAGGAAATGTTACGTGAATAAAACACAGATACAGTTTACAAAGGAGTGAGGGGAAAGTTACGGGAATAAAAAGGAAATATTACGGGAATAAAACACAGACACAATTTAAAAAGGGTGGAGGAAATGTTGCGGAATAAAACACAGATACAGTTTACAAAGGAGTGAGGGGAAAGTTAGGGGTATAAAACGGAAATATAACGGGAATAAAACACAAACACAATTTACATAGGGGGGAGGAAATGTTACGGGAATAAAACACAGATACAGTTTACAAAGGAGTGAGGAGTAAGTTACCGGGAATAGAAAATACCCAAAATTTATAAAGGAGCGAGTAGAACATTATCTGAATAAAACACAGATACTATTTATTAAAACGTGAGGAAAATATTACGGGAATAAAACTGAGACACAATTTAAATAGGGGGGAGGAAATGTTACGGAATAAAACACAGATACAGTTTACAAAGGAGTGAGGGGAAAGTTACGGGAATAAAAAGGAAATATTACGGGAATAAAACACAGACACAATTTAAACAGGGGGGAGGAAATGTTGCGGAATAAAACACAGATACAGTTTACAAAGGAGTGAGTGGAAAGTTAGGGGAATAAAACGGAAATATTACGGGAATAAAACACAGTCACAATTTAAATAGGGGGAGGAAATGTTACGGGAATAAAACACAGATACAATTTACAAAGGAGTGAGGGTAAAGTTACGGGAATAAAACGGAGTTATTACGGGAATAAAACACAGACACAATTTAAATAGGGGGAGCAACTGTTACGGGAATAAAACACAGATACAGTTTACAAAGGAGTGAGGGGAAAGTTACGGGAATAGAAAATACCCAAAATTTATAAAGGAGCGAGTAGAACATTATCTGAATAAAACACAGATACTATTTGTTAAAACGTGAGGGAAACATTACGGGAATAAAACTAAGACACAATTTAAATAGGGGGGAGGAAATGTTACGGGAATAAAACACAGATACAGTTTACAAAGGAGTGAGGGGAAAGTTACGGGAATAAAAAGGAAATATTACGGGAATAAAACACAGACACAATTTAAACAGGGGGGAGGAAATATTGCGGAATAAAACACAGATACAGTTTACAAAGGAGTGAGTGGAAAGTTAGGGGAATAAAACGGAAATATTACGGGAATAAAACACAGTCACAATTTAAATAGGGGGAGGAAATGTTACGGGAATAAAAACCAGATACAATTTACAAAGGAGTGAGGGTAAAGTTACGGGAATAAAACGGAATTATTACGGGAATAAAACACAGACACAATTTAAATAGGGGGAACAACTGTTACGGGAATAAAACACAGATACAGTTTACAAAGGAGTGAGGGGAAAGTTACGGGAATAGAAAATACCCAAAATTTATAAAGGAGCGAGTAGAACATTATCTGAATAAAACACAGATACTATTTATTAAAACGTGAGGGAAATATTACGGGAATAAAACTCAGACACAATTTAAATAGGGAGTGGAAATGTTATGGGAATAAAACACAGATACAGTTTACAAAGGAGTGATGGGAAAGTTACGGGAATAAAAAGGAAATATTACGGGAATAAAACATAGACACAATTTAAACAGGGGGGATGAAATGTTGCGGAATAAAACACAGATACAGTTTACAAAGGAGTGATGGGAAAGTTACGGGAATAAAAAGGAAATATTACGGGAATAAAACACAGACACAATTTAAACAGGGGGGATGAAATGTTGCGGAATAAAACACTGATACAGTTAACAAAGGAGTGAGGGGAAAGTTACGGGAAAAAAAGGAAATATTACGGGAATAAAACACAGACACAATCTAAATAGGGGGAGGAAAGGTTACGGGAATAAAACACAGATACAGTTTACAAACGAGTGAGGGGAAAGGTAGGGGAATAAAACGGAAATATTACGGGAATAAAACACAGACACAATTTATAAAGGGGGGATGAAATGTTACGGGGATAATACACAGATACAGTTTACAAAGGAATGAGGGGAAAGTTACAGGAATAAAAATTACCCAAAATTTATAAAGGCTTGAGGGAAATATTACCGGAATAAACCACAGACACAATTTATAAAGGAAAATGGAAAAGTTACGCGAATAAAACACACATACAATTTATAAAAAGCAAGGATAACTTTAGAGGAATAAAACGCAGACACAATTTAAAAAGGGCGGAGGAAATGTTACGGACATAATACACAGATACAGTTTACAAAGGAGTGAGGGGAAAGTTACGGGAATAAAAAGGAAATATTACGGGAATAAAACACAGACACAATTTATAAAGTGGGGAGGAAATGTTATGGGAATAAAACACAGATGCAGTTTACAAAGGAGTGAGGGGAAAGTTACGGGAATAAAAAGGAAATATTACGGGAATAAAACACAAACACAATTTAAATAGGGGGGAGGAAATGTTACGGGAATAAAACACAGATACAGTTTACAAAGGAGTGAGGGGAAAGTTACGGGAATAGAAAGGAAATATTACGGGAATAAAACACAGACACAATTTAAACAGGGGGGAGGAAATGTTGCGGAATAAAACACAGATACAGTTTACAAAGGAGTGAGTGGAAAGTTAGGGGAATAAAACGGAAATATTACTGGAATGAAACACAGTCACAATTTAAATAGGGGGAGGAAATGTTACGGGAATAAAACACAGATACAATTTACAAAGGAGTGAGGGTAAAGTTACGGGAATAAAACGGAATTATTACGGGAATAAAACACAGACACAATTTAAATAGGGGGAGCAACTGTTACGGCAATAAAACACAGATACAGTTTAAAAAGGAGTGAGGGGAAAGTTACGCGAATAGAAAATACCCAAAATTTATAAAGGAGCGAGTAGAACATTATCTGAATAAAACACAGATACTATTCATTAAAACGTGAGGGAAATATTACGGGAATAAAACTCAGACACAATTTAAATAGGTGGGTGGAAATGTTATGGGAATAAAACACAGATACAGTTTACAAAGGAGTGATGGGAAAGTTACGGGAATAAAAAGGAAATATTACGGGAATAAAACACAGACACAATTTAAAAAGGGCGGAGGAAATGTTGCGGAATAAAACACAGATACAGTTTACAAAGGAGTGAGGGGAAAGTTAGGGGTATAAAACGGAAATATAACGGGAATAAAACACAAACACAATTTACATAGGGGGGAGGAAATGTTACGGGAATAAAACACAGATACAGTTTACAAAGGAGTGAGGAGTAAGTTACCGGGAATAGAAAATACCCAAAATTTATAAAGGAGCGAGTAGAACATTATCTGAATAAAACACAGATACTATTTATTAAAACGTGAGGAAAATATTACGGGAATAAAACTGAGACACAATTTAAATAGGGGGGAGGAAATGTTACGGAATAAAACACAGATACAGTTTACAAAGGAGTGAGGGGAAAGTTACGGGAATAAAAAGGAAATATTACGGGAATAAAACACAGACACAATTTAAACAGGGGGGAGGAAATGTTGCGGAATAAAACACAGATACAGTTTACAAAGGAGTGAGTGGAAAGTTAGGGGAATAAAACGGAAATATTACGGGAATAAAACACAGTCACAATTTAAATAGGGGGAGGAAATGTTACGGGAATAAAACACAGATACAATTTACAAAGGAGTGAGGGTAAAGTTACGGGAATAAAACGGAGTTATTACGGGAATAAAACACAGACACAATTTAAATAGGGGGAGCAACTGTTACGGGAATAAAACACAGATACAGTTTACAAAGGAGTGAGGGGAAAGTTACGGGAATAGAAAATACCCAAAATTTATAAAGGAGCGAGTAGAACATTATCTGAATAAAACACAGATACTATTTGTTAAAACGTGAGGGAAACATTACGGGAATAAAACTCAGACACAATTTAAATAGGGGGGAGGAAATGTTACGGGAATAAAACACAGATACAGTTTACAAAGGAGTGAGGGGAAAGTTACGGGAATAAAAAGGAAATATTACGGGAATAAAACACAGACACAATTTAAACAGGGGGGAGGAAATATTGCGGAATAAAACACAGATACAGTTTACAAAGGAGTGAGTGGAAAGTTAGGGGAATAAAACGGAAATATTACGGGAATAAAACACAGTCACAATTTAAATAGGGGGAGGAAATGTTACGGGAATAAAAACCAGATACAATTTACAAAGGAGTGAGGGTAAAGTTACGGGAATAAAACGGAATTATTACGGGAATAAAACACAGACACAATTTAAATAGGGGGAACAACTGTTACGGGAATAAAACACAGATACAGTTTACAAAGGAGTGAGGGGAAAGTTACGGGAATAGAAAATACCCAAAATTTATAAAGGAGCGAGTAGAACATTATCTGAATAAAACACAGATACTATTTATTAAAACGTGAGGGAAATATTACGGGAATAAAACTCAGACACAATTTAAATAGGGAGTGGAAATGTTATGGGAATAAAACACAGATACAGTTTACAAAGGAGTGATGGGAAAGTTACGGGAATAAAAAGGAAATATTACGGGAATAAAACATAGACACAATTTAAACAGGGGGGATGAAATGTTGCGGAATAAAACACAGATACAGTTTACAAAGGAGTGATGGGAAAGTTACGGGAATAAAAAGGAAATATTACGGGAATAAAACACAGACACAATTTAAACAGGGGGGATGAAATGTTGCGGAATAAAACACTGATACAGTTAACAAAGGAGTGAGGGGAAAGTTACGGGAAAAAAAGGAAATATTACGGGAATAAAACACAGACACAATCTAAATAGGGGGAGGAAAGGTTACGGGAATAAAACACAGATACAGTTTACAAACGAGTGAGGGGAAAGGTAGGGGAATAAAACGGAAATATTACGGGAATAAAACACAGACACAATTTATAAAGGGGGGATGAAATGTTACGGGGATAATACACAGATACAGTTTACAAAGGAATGAGGGGAAAGTTACAGGAATAAAAATTACCCAAAATTTATAAAGGCTTGAGGGAAATATTACCGGAATAAACCACAGACACAATTTATAAAGGAAAATGGAAAAGTTACGCGAATAAAACACACATACAATTTATAAAAAGCAAGGATAACTTTAGAGGAATAAAACGCAGACACAATTTAAAAAGGGCGGAGGAAATGTTACGGACATAATACACAGATACAGTTTACAAAGGAGTGAGGGGAAAGTTACGGGAATAAAAAGGAAATATTACGGGAATAAAACACAGACACAATTTATAAAGTGGGGAGGAAATGTTATGGGAATAAAACACAGATGCAGTTTACAAAGGAGTGAGGGGAAAGTTACGGGAATAAAAAGGAAATATTACGGGAATAAAACACAAACACAATTTAAATAGGGGGGAGGAAATGTTACGGGAATAAAACACAGATACAGTTTACAAAGGAGTGAGGGGAAAGTTACGGGAATAGAAAGGAAATATTACGGGAATAAAACACAGACACAATTTAAACAGGGGGGAGGAAATGTTGCGGAATAAAACACAGATACAGTTTACAAAGGAGTGAGTGGAAAGTTAGGGGAATAAAACGGAAATATTACGGGAATGAAACACAGTCACAATTTAAATAGGGGGAGGAAATGTTACGGGAATAAAACACAGATACAATTTACAAAGGAGTGAGGGTAAAGTTACGGGAATAAAACGGAATTATTACGGGAATAAAACACAGACACAATTTAAATAGGGGGAGCAACTGTTACGGCAATAAAACACAGATACAGTTTAAAAAGGAGTGAGGGGAAAGTTACGCGAATAGAAAATACCCAAAATTTATAAAGGAGCGAGTAGAACATTATCTGAATAAAACACAGATACTATTCATTAAAACGTGAGGGAAATATTACGGGAATAAAACTCAGACACAATTTAAATAGGTGGGTGGAAATGTTATGGGAATAAAACACAGATACAGTTTACAAAGGAGTGATGGGAAAGTTACGGGAATAAAAAGGAAATATTACGGGAATAAAACACAGACACAATTTAAAAAGGGCGGAGGAAATGTTGCGGAATAAAACACAGATACAGTTTACAAAGGAGTGAGGGGAAAGTTAGGGGTATAAAACGGAAATATAACGGGAATAAAACACAAACACAATTTACATAGGGGGGAGGAAATGTTACGGGAATAAAACACAGATACAGTTTACAAAGGAGTGAGGAGTAAGTTACCGGGAATAGAAAATACCCAAAATTTATAAAGGAGCGAGTAGAACATTATCTGAATAAAACACAGATACTATTTATTAAAACGTGAGGAAAATATTACGGGAATAAAACTGAGACACAATTTAAATAGGGGGGAGGAAATGTTACGGAATAAAACACAGATACAGTTTACAAAGGAGTGAGGGGAAAGTTACGGGAATAAAAAGGAAATATTACGGGAATAAAACACAGACACAATTTAAACAGGGGGGAGGAAATGTTGCGGAATAAAACACAGATACAGTTTACAAAGGAGTGAGTGGAAAGTTAGGGGAATAAAACGGAAATATTACGGGAATAAAACACAGTCACAATTTAAATAGGGGGAGGAAATGTTACGGGAATAAAACACAGATACAATTTACAAAGGAGTGAGGGTAAAGTTACGGGAATAAAACGGAGTTATTACGGGAATAAAACACAGACACAATTTAAATAGGGGGAGCAACTGTTACGGGAATAAAACACAGATACAGTTTACAAAGGAGTGAGGGGAAAGTTACGGGAATAGAAAATACCCAAAATTTATAAAGGAGCGAGTAGAACATTATCTGAATAAAACACAGATACTATTTGTTAAAACGTGAGGGAAACATTACGGGAATAAAACTCAGACACAATTTAAACAGGGGGGATAAAATGTTGCGGAATAAAACACAGATACAGTTTACAAAGGAGTGAGGGGAAAGTTACGGGAATAAAAAGGAAATATTACGGAAATAAAACACAGTCACATTTTAAATAGGGGGAGGAAATGTTACGGGAATAAAACACAGACACAATTTAAACAGGGGGGATAAAATGTTGCGGAATAAAACACAGATACAGTTTACAAAGGAGTGAGGGGAAAGTTACGGGAATAAAAAGGAAATATTACGGAAATAAAACACAGTCACATTTTAAATAGGGGGAGGAAATGTTACGGGAATAAAACACAGATACAGTTTACAAAGGAGTGAGGAGAAAGTTAGGGGACTAAAATGGAAATATGACGGGAATAAAACACAGACACAATTTAAATAGGGGGAGCAACTGTTACGGGAATAAAACACAGATACAGTTTACAAAGGAGTGAGGGGAAAGTTACGGGAATAGAAAATACCCAAAATTTATAAAGGAGCGAGTAGAACATTATCTGAATAAAATACAGATAATATTTATTAAAACGTGAGGGAAATATTACGGAAATAAAACTCAGACACAATTTAAATATGGGATAGGAAATGATACCTAAATAAAACACAGATACAGTTTAGAAAGGAGTGAGGAGAATCTAACGGGAATAAAAAGGAAATATTACGGGAATAAAACACAGACACAATTTAAACAGGGGGAGGAAATGTTCCGGAATAAAACACAGATACAGTTTAAACAGGGGGAGGAAATGTTCCGGAATAAAACACAGACACAATTTAAACAGGGGGGATAAAATGTTGCGGAATAAAACACAGATACAGTTTACAAAGGAGTGAGGGGAAAGTTACGGGAATAAAACGGAATTATTACGGGAATAAAACACAGACACAATTTAAAGAGGGGGAGCAACTGTTACGGGAATAAAACACAGATACACTTTACAAAGGAGTGATGGGAAACTTCCGGGAATAGAAAATACCCAAAATTTATAAAGGAGCGAGTAGAACATTATCTGAATAAAACACAGATACTATTTATTAAAACGTAAGGGAAATATTACGGGAATAAAACTCAGACACAATTTAAATAGTGGGGTGGAAAATTTATGGGAATAAAACACAGATACAGTTTACAAAGGAGTGATGGGAAAGTTACGGGAATAAAAAGGAAATATTACGGGAATAAAACACAGACACAATTTAAACAGGGGGATGAAATGTTGCGGAATAAAACACTGATACAGTTAACAAAGAAGTGAGGGGAAAGTTACGGGAAAAAAAGGAAATATTACGGGAATAAAACACAGACACAATCTAAATAGGGGGAGGAATGGTTAGGGGAATAAAACACAGATACAGTTTACAAACGAGTGAGGGGAGAGTTAGGGGAATAAAACGGAAATATTACGGGAATAAAACACAGACACAATTTAAATAGGGGGAGGGAATGTTACGGGTATAAAACACAGATACAGTTAACAAAGGAGTGAGGGGTAAGTTACGGGAAGAAAAAGGAAATATTACGGGAATAAAACACAGACACAATTTATAAAGGGGGGATGAAATGTTACGGGGATAAAACACAGATACAGTTTACAAAGGAATGAGGGGAAAGTTACAGGAATAAAAATTACCCAAAATTTATAAAGGCTTGAGGGAAATATTACCGGAATAAACCACAGACACAATTTATAAAGGAAAATGGAAAAGTTTCGCGAATAAAACACACATACAATTTATAAAAAGCAAGGATAACTTTAGAGGAATAAAACGCAGACACAATTTAACAAGGGCGGAGGAAATGTTACGGACATAATACACAGATACAGTTTACAAAGGAGTGAGGGGAAAGTTACGGGAATGAAAAGGAAATATTACGGGAATAAAACACAGACACAATTTATAAAGTGGGGAGGAAATGTTATGGGAATAAAACACAGATGCAGTTTACAAAGGAGTGAGGGGAAAGTTACGGGAATAAAAAGGAAATATTACGGGAATAAAACACAGACACAATTTAAACAGGGGGGATGAAATGTTGCGGAATAAAACACAGATACAGTTTACAAAGGAGTAATGGGAAAGTTACGGGAATAGAAGACACCCAAAATTTATAAAGGAGCGTTTAGAACATTATCGGAATAAAACACAGATACTATTTATTAAAACGTGAGGGAAATATTACGGGAATAAAACTCAGACACAATTTAAATAGCGGGGAGGAAATGTTACGTGAATAAAACACAGATACAGTTTACAAAGGAGTGAGGGGAAAGTTACGGGAATAAAAAGGAAATATTACGGGAATAAAACACAGACACAATTTAAACAGGGCGGAGGAAATGTTGCGGAATAAAACACAGATACAGTTTACAAAGGAGTGAGGGGAAAGTTAGGGGTATAAAACGGAAATATAACGGGAATAAAACACAGACACAATTTCAATAGGGGGAGCAACTGTTACGGGAATAAAACACAGATACAGTTTACAAAGGAGTGAGGGGAAAGTTACGGGAATAGAAAATACCCAAAATTTATAAAGGAGCGAGTAGAACATTTTCTGAATAAAACACAGATACTATTTGTTAAAACGTGAGGGAAACATTACGGGAATAAAACTCAGACACAATTTAAATAGGTGGGAGGAAATGTTACGGGAATAAAACACAGATACAGTTTACAAAGGAGTGAGGGGAAAGTTACGGGAATAAAAAGGAAATATTACGGGAATAAAACACAGACACAATTTAAACAGGGGGGAGGAAATGTTGCGGAATAAAACACAGATACAGTTTACAAAGGAGTGAGTGGAAAGTTAGGGGAATAGAATGGAAATATTACGGGAATAAAACACAGTCACAATTTAAATAGGGGGAGGAAATGTTACGGGAATAAAAACCAGATACAATTTACAAAGGAGTGAGGGTAAAGTTACGGGAATAAAACGGAATTATTACGGGAATAAAACACAGACACAATTTAAATAGGGGGAACAACTGTTACGGGAATAAAACACAGATACAGTTTACAAAGGAGTGAGGGGAAAGTTACGGGAATAGAAAATACCCAAAATTTATAAAGGAGCGAGTAGAACATTATCTGAATAAAACACAGATACTATTTATTAAAACGTGAGGGAAATATTACGGGAATAAAACTCAGACACAATTTAAATAGGGAGTGGATATGTTATGGGAATAAAACACAGATACAGTTTACAAAGGAGTGATGGGAAAGTTACGGGAATAAAAAGGACATATTACGGGAATAAAACACAGACACAATTTATAAAGGGGGGATGAAATGTTACGGGGATAAAACACAGATACAGTTTACAAAGGAATGAGGGGAAAGTTACAGGAATAAAAATTACCCAAAATTTATAAAGGCTTGAGGGAAATATTACCGGAATAAACCACAGACACAATTTATAAAGGAAAATCGAAAAGTTACGCGAATAAAACACACATACAATTTATAAAAAGCAAGGATAACTTTAGAGGAATAAAACGCAGACACAATTTAAAAAGGGCGGAGGAAATGTTACGGACATAATACACAGATACAGTTTACAAAGGAGTGAGGGGAAAGTTACGGGAATAAAAAGGAAATATTACGGGAATAAAACACAGACACAATTTATAAAGTGGGGAGGAAATGTTATGGGAATAAAACACAGATGCAGTTTACAAAGGAGTGAGGGGAAAGTTACGGGAATAAAAAGGAAATATTACGGGAATAAAACACAAACACAATTTAAATAGGGGGGGAGGAAATGTTACGGGAATAAAACACAGATACAGTTTACAAAGGAGTGAGGGGAAAGTTACGGGAATAGAAAATACCCAAAATTTATAAAGGAGCGAGTAGAACATTATCTGAATAAAACACAGATACTATTTATTAAAACGTGAGGGAAATATTACGGGAATAAAACTCAGACACAATTTAAATAGGGGGGAGGAAATGTTACGGGAATAAAACACAGATACAGTTTACAAAGGAGTGAGGGGAAAGTTACGGGAATAAAAAGGAAATATTACGGGAATAAAACACAGACACAATTTAAACAGGGGGGAGGAAATCTTGCGGAATAAAACACAGATACAGTTTACAAAGGAGTGAGTGGAAAGTTAGGGGAATAAAACGGAAATATTACGGGAATGAAACACAGTCACAATTTAAATAGGGGGAGGAAATGTTACGGGAATAAAACACAGATACAATTTACAAAGGAGTGAGGGTAAAGTTACGGGAATAAAACGGAATTATTACGGGAATAAAACACAGACACAATTTAAATAGGGGGAGCAACTGTTACGGGAATAAAACACAGATACAGTTTAAAAAGGAGTGAGGGGAAAGTTACGGGAATAGAAAATACCCAAAATTTATAAAGGAGCGAGTAGAACATTATCTGAATAAAACACAGATACTATTCATTAAAACGTGAGGGAAATATTACGGGAATAAAACTCAGACACAATTTAAATAGGTGGGTGGAAATGTTATGGGAATAAAACACAGATACAGTTTACAAAGGAGTGATGGGAAAGTTACGGGAATAAAAAGGAAATGTTACGGGAATAAAACACAGACACAATTTAAACAGGGGGGATGAAAGGTTGCGGAATAAAACACAGATACAGTTTACAAAGGAGTAATGGGAAAGTTACGGGAATAGAAAACACCCAAAATTTATAAAGGAGCGTGTAGAACATTATCGGAATAAAACACAGATACTATTTATTAAAACGTCAGGGAAAAATTACGGGAATAAAACTCAGACACAATTTAAATAGGGGGGAGGAAATGTTACGTGAATAAAACACAGATACAGTTTACAAAGGAGTGAGGGGAAAGTTACGGGAATAAAAAGGAAATATTACGGGAATAAAACACAGACTCAATTTAAACAGGGCGGAGGAAATGTTGCGGAATAAAACACAGATACAGTTTACAAAGGAGTGAGGGGAAAGTTAGGGGTATAAAACGGAAATATAACTGGAATAAAACACGGTCAAAATTTAAATAGGGTGAGGAAATGTTACGGGAATAAAACACCGAATCAGCTTACAAATGAGTGAGGGTAAAGTTACGGGAATAAAACGGAATTATTACGGGAATAAAACACAGACACAGTTTAAAGAGGGGGAGCAACTGTTACGGGAATAAAACACAGATGCAGTTTACAAAGGAGTGAGGGGAAACTTCCGTGAATATAAAATACCCAAAATTTATAAAGGAGCGAGTAGAACATTATCTGAATAAAACACAGATACTATTTATTAAAACGTAAGGGAAATATTACGGGAATAAAACTCAGACACAATTTAAATAGGGGGGTGGAAATTTTATGGGAATAAAACACAGATACAGTTTACAAAGGAGTGATGGGAAAGTTACGGGAATAAAAAGGAAATATTACGGGAATAAAACACAGACACAATTTAAACAGGGGGGATAAAATGTTGCGGAATAAAACACAGATACAGTTTACAAAGGAGTGAGGGGAAAGTTACGGGAATAAAAAGGAAATATTACGGAAATAAAACACAGTCACATTTTAAATAGGGGGAGGAAATGTTACGGGAATAAAACACAGATACAGTTTACAAATGAGTGAGGGTAAAGTTACGGGAATAAAACGAAATTATTACGGGAATAAAACTCAGACACAATTTAAATAGGTGGGTGGAAATGTTATGGGAATAAAACACAGATACAGTTTACAAAGGAGTGATGGGAAAGTTACGGGAATAAAAAGGAAATGTTACGGGAATAAAACACAGACACAATTTAAACAGGGGGGATGAAATGTTGCGGAATAAAACACAGATACAGTTTACAAAGGAGTAATGGGAAAGTTACGGGAATAGAAAACACCCAAAATTTATAAAGGAGCGTGTAGAACATTATCGGAATAAAACACAGATACTATTTATTAAAACGTCAGGGAAAAATTACGGGAATAAAACTCAGACACAATTTAAATAGGGGGGAGGAAATGTTACGTGAATAAAACACAGATACAGTTTACAAAGGAGTGAGGGGAAAGTTACGGGAATAAAAAGGAAATATTACGGGAATAAAACACAGACTCAATTTAAACAGGGCGGAGGAAATGTTGCGGAATAAAACACAGATACAGTTTACAAAGGAGTGAGGGGAAAGTTAGGGGTATAAAACGGAAATATAACTGGAATAAAACACGGTCAAAATTTAAATAGGGTGAGGAAATGTTACGGGAATAAAACACCGATACAGCTTACAAATGAGTGAGGGTAAAGTTACGGGAATAAAACGGAATTATTACGGGAATAAAACACAGACACAATTTAAAGAGGGGGAGCAACTATTACGGGAATAAAACACAGATGCAGTTTACAAAGGAGTGAGGGGAAACTTCCGTGAATATAAAATACCCAAAATTTATAAAGGAGCGAGTAGAACATTATCTGAATAAAACACAGATACTATTTATTAAAACGTAAGGGAAATATTACGGGAATAAAACTCAGACACAATTTAAATAGGGGGGTGGAAATTTTATGGGAATAAAACACAGATACAGTTTACAAAGGAGTGATGGGAAAGTTACGGGAATAAAAAGGAAATATTACGGGAATAAAACACAGACACAATTTAAACAGGGGGGATAAAATGTTGCGGAATAAAACACAGATACAGTTTACAAAGGAGTGAGGGGAAAGTTACGGGAATAAAAAGGAAATATTACGGAAATAAAACACAGTCACATTTTAAATAGGGGGAGGAAATGTTACGGGAATAAAACACAGATACAGTTTACAAATGAGTGAGGGTAAAGTTACGGGAATAAAACGAAATTATTACGGGAATAAAACTCAGACACAATTTAAATAGGGGGAGCAACTGTTACGGGAATAAAACACAGATACAGTTTACAAAGGAGTGGGGGGAGAGTCACGGGAATAGAAAATACCCAAAATTTATAAAGGAGCGAGTAGAACATTATCTGAATAAAACACAGATACTATTTATTAAAACGTGAGGGAAATATTACGGGAATAAAACTCAGACACAATTTAAATAGGGGGGAGGAAATGTTACGGGAATAAAACACAGATACAGTTTACAAAGGGGTGAGGGGAAAGTTACGGGAATAAAAAGGAAACATTACGGGAATAAAACACAGACACAATTTAAACAGGGGGGAGGAAATGTTGTGGAATAAAACACAGATACAGTTTACAAAGGAGTGAGTGGAAAGTTAGGGGAATAAAACGGAAATATTACGGGAATAAAACACAGACACAATTTAAATAGGGGGAGCAACTGTTACGGGAATAAAACACAGATACAGTTTACAAAGGAGTGAGGGGAAAGTTACGGGAATAGAAAATACCCAAAATTTATAAAGGAGCGAGTAGAACATTATCTGAATAAAACAGAGATACTATTTATTAAAACGCGAGGGAAATATTACGGGAATAAAACTCAGACACAATTTAAATAGGGGGGTGGAAATGTTATTGGAATAAAACACAGATACAGTTTACAAAGGAGTGATGGGAAAGTTACGGGAATAAAAAGGAAATATTACGGGAATAAAACACAGACACAATTTAAACAGGGGGGATGAAATGTTGCGGAATAAAACACAGATACAGTTTACAAAGGAGTGAGGGGAAAGTTACGGGAATAAAAAGGAAATATTACGGGAATAAAACACGGTCAAAATTTAAATAGGGTGAGGAAATGTTACGGGAATAAAACACCGATACAGCTTACAAATGAGTGGGGGTAAAGTTACGGGAATAAAACGGAATTATTACGGGAATAAAACACAGACACAATTTAAAGAGGGGGAGCAACTGTTACGGGAATAAAACACAGATACAGTTTACAAAGGAGTGGGGGAGAGTCACGGGAATAGAAAATACCCAAAATTTATAAAGGAGCGAGTAGAACATTATCTGAATAAAACACAGATACTATTCATTAAAACGTGAGGGAAATATTACGGGAATAAAACTCAGACACAATTTAAATAGGGGGGAGGAAATGTTACGTGAATAAAACACAGATACAGTTTACAAAGGAGTGAGGGGAAAGTTACGGGAATAAAAAGGAAATATTACGGGAATAAAACACAGACTCAAATTAAACAGGGCGGAGGAAATGTTGCGGAATAAAACACAGAAACAGTTTACAAAGGAGTGAGGGGAAAGTTAGGGGTATAAAACGGAAATATAACTGGAATAAAACACGGTCAAAATTTAAATAGGGTGAGGAAATGTTACGGGAATAAAACACCGATACAGCTTACAAATGAGTGAGGGTAAAGTTACGGGAATAAAACGGAATTATTACGGGAATAAAACACAGACACAATTTAAAGAGGGGGAGCAACTGTTACGGGAATAAAACACAGATGCAGTTTACAAAGGAGTGAGGGGAAACTTCCGTGAATATAAAATACCCAAAATTTATAAAGGAGCGAGTAGAACATTATCTGAATAAAACACAGATACTATTTATTAAAACGTAAGGGAAATATTACGGGAATAAAACTCAGACACAATTTAAATAGGGGGGTGGAAATTTTATGGGAATAAAACACAGATACAGTTTACAAAGGAGTGATGGGAAAGTTACGGGAATAAAAAGGAAATATTACGGGAATAAAACACAGACACAATTTAAACAGGGGGGATAAAATGTTGCGGAATAAAACACAGATACAGTTTACAAAGGAGTGAGGGGAAAGTTACGGGAATAAAAAGGAAATATTACGGAAATAAAACACAGTCACATTTTAAATAGGGGGAGGAAATGTTACGGGAATAAAACACAGATAGTTTACAAATGAGTGAGGGTAAAGTTACGGGAATAAAACGAAATTATTACGGGAATAAAACTCAGACACAATTTAAATAGGGGGAGCAACTGTTACGGGAATAAAACACAGATACAGTTTACAAAGGAGTGAGGGGAGAGTCACGGGAATAGAAAATACCCAAAATTTATAAAGGAGCGAGTAGAACATTATCTGAATAAAACACAGATACTATTTATTAAAACGTGAGGGAAATATTACGGGAATAAAACTCAGACACAATTTAAATAGGGGGGAGGAAATGTTACGGGAATAAAACACAGATACAGTTTACAAAGGGGTGAGGGGAAAGTTACGGGAATAAAAAGGAAACATTACGGGAATAAAACACAGACACAATTTAAACAGGGGGGAGGAAATGTTGTGGAATAAAACACAGATACAGTTTACAAAGGAGTGAGTGGAAAGTTAGGGGAATAAAACGGAAATATTACGGGAATAAAACTCAGACACAATTTAAATAGGGGGGAGGAAATGTTACGGGAATAAAACACAGATACAGTTTACAAAGGGGTGAGGGGAAAGTTACGGGAATAAAAAGGAAACATTACGGGAATAAAACACAGACACAATTTAAACAGGGGGGAGGAAATGTTGTGGAATAAAACACAGATACAGTTTACAAAGGAGTGAGTGGAAAGTTAGGGGAATAAAACGGAAATATTGCGGGAATAAAACACAGTCGCAATTTAAATAGGGGGAGGAAATGTTACGGGAATAAAACACAGATACAGTTTACAAAGGAGTGAGGGTAAAGTTACGGGAATAAAACGGAATTATTACGGGAATAAAACACAGACACAATTTAAATAGGGGGAGCAACTGTTACGGGAATAAAACACAGATACAGTTTACAAAGGAGTGAGGGGAAAGTTACGGGAATAGAAAATACCCAAAATTTATAAAGGAGCGAGTAGAACATTATCTGAATAAAACAGAGATACTATTTATTAAAACGCGAGGGAAATATTACGGGAATAAAACTCAGACACAATTTAAATAGGGGGGTGGAAATGTTATTGGAATAAAACACAGATACAGTTTACAAAGGAGTGATGGGAAAGTTACGGGAATAAAAAGGAAATATTACGGGAATAAAACACAGACACAATTTAAACAGGGGGGATGAAATGTTGCGGAATAAAACACAGATACAGTTTACAAAGGAGTGAGGGGAAAGTTACGGGAATAAAAGGGAAATATTACGGGAATAAAACACGGTCAAAATTTAAATAGGGTGAGGAAATGTTACGGGAATAAAACACCGATACAGCTTACAAATGAGTGGGGGTAAAGTTACGGGAATAAAACGGAATTATTACGGGAATAAAACACAGACACAATTTAAAGAGGGGGAGCAACTGTTACGGGAATAAAACACAGATGCAGTTTACAAAGGAGTGAGGGGAAACTTCCGTGAATATAAAATACCCAAAATTTATAAAGGAGCGAGTAGAACTTTATCTGAATAAAACACAGATACTATTTATTAAAACGTAAGGGAAATATTACGGGAATAAAACTCAGACACAATTTAAATAGGGGGGATAAAATGTTGCGGAATAAAACACAGATACAGTTTACAAAGGAGTGAGGGGAAAGTTACGGGAATAAAAAGGAAATATTACGGAAATAAAACACAGTCACATTTTAAATAGGGGGAGGAAATGTTACGGGAATAAAACACAGATACAGTCTACAAATGAGTGAGGGTAAAGTTACGGGAATAAAACGAAATTATTACGGGAATAAAACTCAGACACAATTTAAATAGGGGGAGCAACTGTTACGGGAATAAAACACAGATACAGTTTACAAAGGAGTGATGGGAAAGTTACGGGAATAAAAAGGAAATATTACGGGAATAAAACACAGACACAATTTAAACAGGGGGGATAAAATGTTGCGGAATAAAACACAGATACAGTTTACAAAGGAGTGAGGGGAAAGTTACGGGAATAAAAAGGAAATATTACGGAAATAAAACACAGTCACATTTTAAATAGGGGGAGGAAATGTTACGGGAATAAAACACAGATACAGTCTACAAATGAGTGAGGGTAAAGTTACGGGAATAAAACGAAATTATTACGGGAATAAAACTCAGACACAATTTAAATAGGGGGAGCAACTGTTACGGGAATAAAACACAGATACAGTTTACAAAGGAGTGAGGGGAGAGTCACGGGAATAGAAAATACCCAAAATTTATAAAGGAGCGAGTAGAACATTATCTGAATAAAACACAGATACTATTTATTAAAACGTGAGGTAAATATTACGGCAATAAAACTCAGATACAGTTTACAAAGGAGTGATGGGAAAGTTACGGGAATAAAAAGGAAATATTACGGGAATAAAACACAGACAAAATTTAAACAGGGGGGATGAAATGTTGCGCAATAAAACACAGATACAGTTTACAAAGGAGTGAGGGGAAAGTTACGGGAATCAAAAGGAAATATTACGGCAATAAAACACAGTCAAAAATTAAATAGGGTGAGGAAATGTTACGGGAATAAAACACCGATACAGTTTACAAATGAGTGAGGGTAAAGTTACGGGAATAAAACGGAATTATTACGGGAATAAAACACAGACACAATTTCAATAGGGGGAGCAACTGTTACGGGAATAAAACACAGATACAGTTTACATAGGAGTGAGGGGAAAGTTACGGGAATAGAAAATACCCAAAATTTATAAAGGAGCGAGTAGAACATTATCTGAATAAAACACAGATACTATTTGTTAAAACGTGAGGGAAACATTACGGGAATAAAACTCAGACACAATTTAAATAGGGGGGAGGAAATGTTACGGGAATAAAACACAGATACAGTTTACAAAGGAGTGAGGGGAAAGTTACGGGAATAAAAAGGAAATATTACGGGAATAAAACACAGACACAATTTAAACGGGGGGAGGAAATGTTGCGGAATAAAACACAGATACAGTTTACAAAGGATTGAGTGGAAAGTTAGGGGAATAGAACGGAAATATTACGGGAGTAAAACACAGTCACAATTTAAATAGGGGGAGGAAATGTTACGGGAATAAAAACCAGATACAATTTACAAAGGAGTGAGGGTAAAGTTACGGGAATAAAACGGAATTATTACGGGAATAAAACACAGACACAATTTAAATAGGGGGAACAACTGTTACGAGAATAAAACACAGATACAGTTTACAAAGGAGTGAGGGGAAAGTTACGGGAATAGAAAATACCCAAAATTTATAAAGGAGCGAGTAGAACATTATCTGAATAAAACACAGATACTATTTATTAAAACGTGAGGGAAATATTACGGGAATAAAACTCAGACACAATTTAAATAGGGAGTGGAAATGTTATGGGAATAAAACACAGATACAGTTTACAAAGGAGTGATGGGAAAGTTACGGGAATAAAAAGGAAATATTACGGGAATAAAACATAGACACAATTTAAACAGGGGGGATGAAATGTTGCGGAATAAAACACAGATACAGTTAACAAAGGAGTGAGGGGAAAGTTACGGGAAAAAAAGGAAATATTACGGGAATAAAACACAGACACAATTTAAACAGGGGGGATGAAATGTTGCGGAATAAAACACTGATACAGTTAACAAAGGAGTGAGGGGAAAGTTACGGGAAAAAAAGGAAATATTACGGGAATAAAACACAGACACAATCTAAATAGGGGGAGGAAAGGTTACGGGAATAAAACACAGATACAGTTTACAAACGAGTGAGGGGAAAGGTAGGGGAATAAAACGGAAATATTACGGGAATAAAACACAGACACAATTTAAATAGGGGGAGGGAATGTTACGGGAATAAAACACAGACACAATTTATAAAGGGGGGATGAAATGTTACGGGGATAAAACACAGATACAGTTTACAAAGGAATGAGGGGAAAGTTACAGGAATAAAAATTACCCAAAATTTATAAAGGCTTGAGGGAAATATTACCGGAATAAATCACAGACACGATTTATAAAGGAAAATGGAAAAGTTACGCGAATAAAACACACATACAATTTATAAAAAGCAAGGATAACTTTAGAGGAATAAAACGCAGACACAATTTAAAAAGGGCGGAGGAAATGTTACGGACATAATACACAGATACAGTTTACAAAGGAGTGAGGGGAAAGTTACGGGAATAAAAAGGAAATATTACGGGAATAAAACACAGACACAATTTATAAAGTGGGGAGGAAATGTTATGGGAATAAAACACAGATGCAGTTTACAAAGGAGTGAGGGGAAAGTTACGGGAATAAAAAGGAAATATTACGGGAATAAAACACAAACACAATTTAAATAGTGGGGAGGAAATGTTACGGGAATAAAACACAGATACAGTTTACAAAGGAGTGAGGGGAAAGTTACGGGAATAGAAAATACCCAAAATTTATAAATGAGCGAGTAGAACATTATCTGAATAAAACACAGATACTATTTATTAAAACGTGAGGGAAATATTACGGGAATAAAACTCAGACACAATTTAAATGGGGGGGAGGAAATGTTACGGGAATAATACACAGATACAGTTTACAAAGGAGTGAGGGGAAAGTTACGGGAATAAAAAGGAAATATTACGGGAATAAAACACAGACACAATTTAAACAGGGGGGGAGGAAATGTTGCGGAATAAAACACAGATACAGTTTACAAAGGAGTGAGTGGAAAGTTAGGGGAATAAAACGGAAATATTACGGGAATGAAACACAGTCACAATTTAAATAGGGGGAGGAAATGTTACGGGAATAAAACACAGATACAATTTACAAAGGAGTGAGGGTAAAGTTACGGGAATAAAACGGAATTATTACGGGAATAAAACACAGACACAATTTAAATAGGGGGAGCAACTGTTACGGGAATAAAACACAGATACAGTTTAAAAAGGAGTGAGGGGAAAGTTACGGGAATAGAAAATACCCAAAATTTATAAAGGAGCGAGTAGAACATTATCTGAATTAAACACAGATACTATTTATTAAAACGTGAGGGAAATATTACGGGAATAATACTCAGACACAATTTAAATAGGTGGGTGGAAATGTTATGGGAATAAAACACAGATACAGTTTACAAAGGAGTGATGGGAAAGTTACGGGAATAAAAAGGAAATGTTACGGGAATAAAACACAGACACAATTTAAACAGGGGGGATGAAATGTTGCGGAATAAAACACAGATACAGTTTACAAAGGAGTAATGGGAAAGTTACAGGAATAGAAAACACCCAAAATTTATAAAGGAGCGTGTAGAACATTATCGGAATAAAACACAGATACTATTTATTAAAACGTGAGGGAAATATTACGGGAATAAAACTCAGACACAATTTAAATAGGGGGGAGGAAATGTTACGTGAATAAAACACAGATACAGTTTACAAAGGAGTGAGGGGAAAGTTACGGGAATAAAAAGGAAATATTACGGGAATAAAACACAGACACAATTTAAACAGGGCGGAGGAAATGTTGCGGAATAAAACACAGATACAGTTTACAAAGGAGTGAGGGGAAAGTTAGGGGTATAAAACGAAAATATAACTGGAATAAAACACAAACACAATTTACATAGGGTGGAGGAAATGTTACGGGAATAAAACACAGATACAGTTTACAAAGGAGTGAGGAGTAAGTTACAGGGAATAGAAAATACCCAAAATTTATAAAGGAGCGAGTAGAACATTATCTGAATAAAACACAGATACTATTTATTAAAACGTGAGGGAAATATTACGGGAATAAAACTCAGACACAATTTGAATGGGGGGAGGAAATTTTACGGGAAAAAAAACACAGATACAGTTTACAAAGGAGTGAGGGGAAAGTTACGGGAATAAAAAGGAAATATTACGGGAATAAAACACAAACACAATTTAAATAGGGGGGGAGGAAATGTTACGGGAATAAAACACAGATACAGTTTACAAAGGAGTGAGGGGAAAGTTACGGGAATAGAAAATACCCAAAATTTATAAAGGAGCGAGTAGAACATTATCTGAATAAAACACAGATACTATTTATTAAAACGTGAGGGAAATATTACGGGAATAAAACTGAGACACAATTTAAATAGGGGGGAGGAAATGTTACGGAATAAAACACAGATACAGTTTACAAAGGAGTGAGGGGAAAGTTACGGGAATAAAAAGGAAATATTACGGGAATAACACACAGACACAATTTAAACAGGGGTGAGGAAATGTTGCGGAATAAAACCCAGATACAGTTTACAAAGGAGTGAGTGGAAAGTTGGGGGAATAAAACGGAAATATTACGGGAATAAAACACAGTCACAATTTAAATAGGGGGAGGAAATGTTACGGGAATAAAACACAGATACAGTTTACAAAGGAGTGAGGGGAAAGTTACGGGAATAGAAAATACCCAAAATTTATAAAGGAGCGAGTAGAACATTATCTGAATAAAACACAGATACTATTTATTAAAACGTGAGGGAAATATTACGGGAATAAAACTCAGACACAATTTAAATAGGAGGTGGAAATGTTATGGGAATAAAACACAGATACAGTTTACAAAGGAGTGATGGGAAAGTTACGGGAATAAAAAGGAAATATTACGGGAATAAAACATAGACACAATTTAAACAGGGGGGATGAAATCTTGCGGAATAAAACACAGATACAGTTTACAAAGGAGTGATGGGAAAGTTACGGGAATAAAAAGGAAATATTACGGGAATAAAACACAGACACAATTTAAACAGGGGGGATGAAATGTTGCGGAATAAAACACAGATACAGTTTACAAAGGAGTGAGGGGAAAGTTACGGGAATAAAAAGGAAATATTACGGGAATAAAACACAGTCAAAATTTAAATAGGGTGAGGAAATGTTACGGGAATAAAACACCGACACAGTTTACAAATGAGTGAGGGTAAAGTTACGGGAATAAAACGGAATTATTACGGGAATAAAACACAGACACATTTTAAAGAGGGGGAGCAAATGTTACGGGAATAAAACACAGATACAGTTTACAAAGGAGTGAGGGGAAACTTCCGGGAATAGAAAATACCCAAAATTTATAAAGGAGCGAGTAGAACATTATCTGAATAAAACACAGATACTATTTATTAAAACGTAAGGGAAATATTACGGGAATAAAACTCAGACACAATTTAAATAGGGGGGTGGAAATATTATGGGAATAAAACACAGATACAGTTTACAAAGGAGTGATGGGAAAGTTACGGGAATAAAAAGGAAATATTACGGGAATAAAACACAGACACAATTTAAACAGGGGGGATGAAATGTTACGGAATAAAACACAGATACCGTTTACAAAGGAGTGAGGGGAAAGTTACGGGAATAAAAAGGAAATATTATGGAAATAAAACACAGTCATATTTTAAATAGGGGGAGGAAATGTTAGGGGAATAAAACACAGATACAGTTTACAAATGAGTGAGGGTAAAGTTACGGGAATAAAACGGAATTATTACGGGAATAAAACACAGACACAATTTAAATAGGGGGAGCAACTGTTACGGGAATAAAACACAGATACAGTTTACAAAGGAGTGAGGGGAGAGTTACGGGAATAGAAAATACCCAAAATTTATAAAGGAGCGAGTAGAACATTATCTGAATAAAACACAGATACTATTTATTAAAGCGTGAGGGAAATATTACGGGAATAAAACTCAGACACAATTTAAATAGGGGGGTGGAAATGTTACGAGAATAAAACACTGATACAGTTTACAAAGGAGTGAGGGGAAAGTTACGGGAAAAAAAGGAAATATTACGGGAATAAAACACAGACACAATCTAAATAGGGGGAGGAAAGGTTACGGGAATAAAACACAGATACAGTTTACAAACGAGTGAGGGGAAAGTTAGGGGAATAAAACGGAAATATTACGGGAATAAAACACAGACACAATTTAAATTGGGGGAGGAAATGTTACGGGAATAAAACACAGATACAGTTAACAAAGGAGTGAGGGGTAATTTACGGGAATAGAATGGAAATATTACGGGAATAAAACACAGACACAATTTATAAAGGGGGGAGGAAATGTTACGGGGATAAAACACAGATACGGTTTACAAAGGAATGAGGGGAAAGTTACAGGAATAAAAATTACCCAAAATTTATAAAGGCTTGAGGGAAATATTACCGGAATAAACCACAGACACAATTTATAAAGGAAAATGGAAAAGTTACGCGAATAAAACACACATACAATTTATAAAAAGCGAGGATAACTTTAGAGGAATAAAACGCAGACACAATTTAAAAAGGGCGGAGGAAATGTTATGGACATAAAACACAGATACAGTTTACAAAGGAGTGAGGGGAAAGTTACAGGAATAAAAAGGAAATATTACGGGAATAAAACACAGGCACAATTTATAAAGTGGGGAGGAAATGTTATGGGAATAAAACACAGATGCAGTTTACAAAGGAGTGAGGGGAAAGTTACGGGAATAAAAAGGAAATATTACGGGAATAAAACACAGACATAATTTAAATAGGGGGAGGAACTGTAACGGGAATAAAACACAGATACATTTTTCAAAGGAGTGTGGAGAAAGTTAGGGGAATAAAAAGGAAATAGTACGGGAATAAAACACAGACACAATTTAAACAGGGGGGTGGAAATGTTACTGGAATAAAACAAATACAGTTTACAAAGGAGTGAGGTGAATGTTACGGGAATAGAAAACACCCAAAATTTATAAAGGAGCGTGTAGAACATTATCGGAATAAAACACAGATACTATTTATTAAAACGTGAGGGAAATATTACGGGAATAAAACTCAGACACAATTTAAATAGGGGGGAGGAAATGTTACGTGAATAAAACACAGATACAGTTTACAAAGGAGTGAGGGGAAAGTTACGGTAATAAAAAGGAAATATTACGGGAATAAAACACAGACACAATTTAAACAGGGCGGAGGAAATGTTGCGGAATAAAACACAGATACTGTTTACAAAGGAGTGAGGGGAAAGTTAGGGGTATAAAACGGAAATATAACGGGAATAAAACACAAAAACAATTTAAATAGGGGGGAGGAAATGTTACGGGAATAAAACACAGATACAGTTTACAAAGGAGTGAGGAGAAACTTACCGGGAATAGAAAATACCCAAAATTTATAAAGGAGCGAGTAGAACATTATCTGAATAAAACACAGATACTATTTATTAAAACGTGAGGGAAATATTACGGGAATAAAACTCAGACACAATTTAAATAGGGGGGAGGAAATGTTACGGGAATAAAACACAGATACAGTTTACAAAGCACTGAGGGGAAAGTTACGGGAATAAAAAGTAAATATTACGGGAAAAAAACACAGACACAATTTAAACAGGGGGAGGAAATGTTCCGGAATAAAACACAGATACAGTTTACAAAGGAGTGAGTGCAAAGTTAGGGAAATAAAACGGAAATATTACGGGAATAAAACACAGATACAATTTACAAAGGAGTGAGGGTAAAGTTACCAGAATAAAACGGAATTATTACGGGAATAAAACACAGACACAATTTAAATAGGGGGAGCAACATTTACGGGAATAAAACACAGATACAGTTTACAAAGGAGTGAGGGGAAATTTACGGGAATAGAAAATACCCAAAATTTATAAAGGAGCGAGTAGAATATTATGTGAATAAAACACAGATACTATTTATTAAAACGTGAGGGAAATATTACGGGAATAAAACTCAGACACAATTTAAATAGGGGGGAGGAAATGTTACGGGAATAAAACACAGATACAGTTTACAAAGGAGTGAGGGGAAAGTTACGGGAATAAAAAGGAAATATTACGGGAATAAAACACAGACACAATTTAAACAGGTGGAGGAAATGTTCCAGAATAAAACACAGATACAGTTTACAAAGGAGTGAGTGCAAAGTTAGGGAAATAAAACGGAAATATTACGGGAATAAAACACAGATACAATTTACAAAGGAGTGAGGGTAAAGTTACGGGAATAAAACGGAATTATTACGGGAATAAAACACAGACACAATTTAAATAGGGGGAGCAACTGTTAAGGGAATAAAACACAGATACAGTTTACAAAGGAGTGAGGGGAAAGTTACGGGAATACAAAATACCCAAAATTTATAAAGGAGCGAGTACAATATTATGTGAATAAAACACAGATACTATTTATTAAAACGTGAGGGAAATATTACTGGAATAAAACTCAGACACAATTTAAATAGGGGGGTGGAAATGTTATGGGAATAAAACACAGATACAGTTAACAAAGGAGTGATGGGAAAGTTACGGGAATAAAAAGGAAATATTACGGGAATAAAACACAGACACAATTTAAACAGGGGGATGAAATGTTGCGGAATAAAACACAGATACAGTTTACAAAGGAGTGAGGGGAAAGTTACGGGAATAAAAAGGAAATATTACGGGAATAAAACACAGTCACAATTTAAATAGGGGAGGAAATGTTACGGGAATAAAACACAGATACAGTTTACAAATGAGTTAGGGTAAAGTTACGGGAATAAAACGGAATTATTACGGGAATAAAACACAGACACAATTTAAATAGGGGGAGCAACTGTTACGGGGATAAAACACAGATACAGTTTACAAAGGAGTGAGGGGAAAATTACGGGAATAGAAAATACCCAAAATTTATAAAGGAGCGAGTAGAACATTATCTGAATAAAACACAGATACTATTTATTAAAACGTGAGGGAAATATTACGGGAATAAAACTCAGACACAATTTAAATAGGGGGGTGGAAATGTTATGGGAATAAACCACAGATACAGTTTACAAAGGAGTGATGGGAAAGTTACGGGAATAAAAAGGAAATATTACGGGAATAAAACACAGACACAATTTAAACAAGGCAGATGAAACGTTGCGGAATAAAACACAGATACAGTTTAAAAGGAGTGAGGGGAAATTTACGGGAATAAAAAGGATATATTACGGGAATAAAACACAGACACAATTTATAAAGGGGGGAGGAAATGTTACGAGAATAAAACACTGATACAGTTAACAAAGGAGTGAGGGGTAAGTTACGGGAATAAAAAGGAAATATTACGGGAATAAAACACAGACACAATTTATAAAGGGGGGAGGAAATGTTACGGGGATAAAACACAGATACAGTTTACAAAGGAATGAGGGGAAAGTTACAGGAATAAAAATTACCCAAAATTTATAAAGGCTTGAGGGAAATATTACCGGAATAAACCACAGACACAATTTATAAAGGAAAATGGAAAAGTTACGCGAATAAAACACACATACAATTTATAAAAAGCGA
This sequence comes from Narcine bancroftii, assembly GCF_036971445.1. Lineage (NCBI taxonomy): Eukaryota > Metazoa > Chordata > Chondrichthyes > Torpediniformes > Narcinidae > Narcine > Narcine bancroftii. The sequence continues at coordinate 1,305,740 of NW_027211800.1, read as the reverse complement.
GGATAACTTTAGAGGAATAAAACGCAGACACAATTTAAAAAGGGCGGAGGAAATGTTATGGACATAAAACACAGATACAGTTTACAAAGGAGTGAGGGGAAAGTTACAGGAATAAAAAGGAAATATTACGGGAATAAAACACAGACACAATTTATAAAGTGGGGAGGAAATGTTATGGGAATAAAACACAGATGCAGTTTACAAAGGAGTGAGGGGAAAGTTACGGGAATAAAAAGGAAATATTACGGGAATAAAACACAGACATAATTTAAATAGGGGGAGGAACTGTAACGGGAATAAAACACAGATACATTTTTCAAAGGAGTGTGGAGAAAGTTAGGGGAATAAAAAGGAAATAGTACGGGAATAAAACACAGACACAATTTAAACAGGGGGGTGGAAATGTTACTGGAATAAAACAAATACAGTTTACAAAGGAGTGAGGTGAATGTTACGGGAATAGAAAACACCCAAAATTTATAAAGGAGCGTGTGGAACATTATCGGAATAAAACACAGATACTATTTATTAAAACGTGAGGGAAATATTACGGGAATAAAACTCAGACACAATTTAAATAGGGGGGAGGAAATGTTACGTGAATAAAACACAGATACAGTTTACAAAGGAGTGAGGGGAAAGTTACGGTAATAAAAAGGAAATATTACGGGAATAAAACACAGACACAATTTAAACAGGGCGGAGGAAATGTTGCGGAATAAAACACAGATACTGTTTACAAAGGAGTGAGGGGAAAGTTAGGGGTATAAAACGGAAATATAACGGGAATAAAACACAAAAACAATTTAAATAGGGGGGAGGAAATGTTACGGGAATAAAACACAGATACAGTTTACAAAGGAGTGAGGAGAAAGTTACCGGGAATAGAAAATACCCAAAATTTATAAAGGAGCGAGTAGAACATTATCTGAATAAAACACAGATACTATTTATTAAAACGTGAGGGAAATATTACGGGAATAAAACTCAGACACAATTTAAATAGGGGGGAGGAAATGTTACGGGAATAAAACACAGATACAGTTTACAAAGCACTGAGGGGAAAGTTACGGGAATAAAAAGTAAATATTACGGGAAAAAAACACAGACACAATTTAAACAGGGGGAGGAAATGTTCCGGAATAAAACACAGATACAGTTTACAAAGGAGTGAGTGCAAAGTTAGGGAAATAAAACGGAAATATTACGGGAATAAAACACAGATACAATTTACAAAGGAGTGAGGGTAAAGTTACCAGAATAAAACGGAATTATTACGGGAATAAAACACAGACACAATTTAAACAGGGGGGAGGAAATGTTGTGGAATAAAACACAGATACAGTTTACAAAGGAGTGAGTGGAAAGTTAGGGGAATAAAACGGAAATATTGCGGGAATAAAACACAGTCGCAATTTAAATAGGGGGAGGAAATGTTACGGGAATAAAACACAGATACAGTTTACAAAGGAGTGAGGGTAAAGTTACGGGAATAAAACGGAATTATTACGGGAATAAAACACAGACACAATTTAAATAGGGGGAGCAACTGTTACGGGAATAAAACACAGATACAGTTTACAAAGGAGTGAGGGGAAAGTTACGGGAATAGAAAATACCCAAAATTTATAAAGGAGCGAGTAGAACATTATCTGAATAAAACAGAGATACTATTTATTAAAACGCGAGGGAAATATTACGGGAATAAAACTCAGACACAATTTAAATAGGGGGGTGGAAATGTTATTGGAATAAAACACAGATACAGTTTACAAAGGAGTGATGGGAAAGTTACGGGAATAAAAAGGAAATATTACGGGAATAAAACACAGACACAATTTAAACAGGGGGGATGAAATGTTGCGGAATAAAACACAGATACAGTTTACAAAGGAGTGAGGGGAAAGTTACGGGAATAAAAAGGAAATATTACGGGAATAAAACACGGTCAAAATTTAAATAGGGTGAGGAAATGTTACGGGAATAAAACACCGATACAGCTTACAAATGAGTGGGGGTAAAGTTACGGGAATAAAACGGAATTATTACGGGAATAAAACACAGACACAATTTAAAGAGGGGGAGCAACTGTTACGGGAATAAAACACAGATGCAGTTTACAAAGGAGTGAGGGGAAACTTCCGTGAATATAAAATACCCAAAATTTATAAAGGAGCGAGTAGAACTTTATCTGAATAAAACACAGATACTATTTATTAAAACGTAAGGGAAATATTACGGGAATAAAACTCAGACACAATTTAAATAGGGGGGATAAAATGTTGCGGAATAAAACACAGATACAGTTTACAAAGGAGTGAGGGGAAAGTTACGGGAATAAAAAGGAAATATTACGGAAATAAAACACAGTCACATTTTAAATAGGGGGAGGAAATGTTACGGGAATAAAACACAGATACAGTCTACAAATGAGTGAGGGTAAAGTTACGGGAATAAAACGAAATTATTACGGGAATAAAACTCAGACACAATTTAAATAGGGGGAGCAACTGTTACGGGAATAAAACACAGATACAGTTTACAAAGGAGTGATGGGAAAGTTACGGGAATAAAAAGGAAATATTACGGGAATAAAACACAGACACAATTTAAACAGGGGGGATAAAATGTTGCGGAATAAAACACAGATACAGTTTACAAAGGAGTGAGGGGAAAGTTACGGGAATAAAAAGGAAATATTACGGAAATAAAACACAGTCACATTTTAAATAGGGGGAGGAAATGTTACGGGAATAAAACACAGATACAGTCTACAAATGAGTGAGGGTAAAGTTACGGGAATAAAACGAAATTATTACGGGAATAAAACTCAGACACAATTTAAATAGGGGGAGCAACTGTTACGGGAATAAAACACAGATACAGTTTACAAAGGAGTGAGGGGAGAGTCACGGGAATAGAAAATACCCAAAATTTATAAAGGAGCGAGTAGAACATTATCTGAATAAAACACAGATACTATTTATTAAAACGTGAGGTAAATATTACGGCAATAAAACTCAGATACAGTTTACAAAGGAGTGATGGGAAAGTTACGGGAATAAAAAGGAAATATTACGGGAATAAAACACAGACAAAATTTAAACAGGGGGGATGAAATGTTGCGCAATAAAACACAGATACAGTTTACAAAGGAGTGAGGGGAAAGTTACGTGAATCAAAAGGAAATATTACGGCAATAAAACACAGTCAAAAATTAAATAGGGTGAGGAAATGTTACGGGAATAAAACACCGATACAGTTTACAAATGAGTGAGGGTAAAGTTACGGGAATAAAACGGAATTATTACGGGAATAAAACACAGACACAATTTCAATAGGGGGAGCAACTGTTACGGGAATAAAACACAGATACAGTTTACATAGGAGTGAGGGGAAAGTTACGGGAATAGAAAATACCCAAAATTTATAAAGGAGCGAGTAGAACATTATCTGAATAAAACACAGATACTATTTGTTAAAACGTGAGGGAAACATTACGGGAATAAAACTCAGACACAATTTAAATAGGGGGGAGGAAATGTTACGGGAATAAAACACAGATACAGTTTACAAAGGAGTGAGGGGAAAGTTACGGGAATAAAAAGGAAATATTACGGGAATAAAACACAGACACAATTTAAACGGGGGGAGGAAATGTTGCGGAATAAAACACAGATACAGTTTACAAAGGATTGAGTGGAAAGTTAGGGGAATAGAACGGAAATATTACGGGAGTAAAACACAGTCACAATTTAAATAGGGGGAGGAAATGTTACGGGAATAAAAACCAGATACAATTTACAAAGGAGTGAGGGTAAAGTTACGGGAATAAAACGGAATTATTACGGGAATAAAACACAGACACAATTTAAATAGGGGGAACAACTGTTACGAGAATAAAACACAGATACAGTTTACAAAGGAGTGAGGGGAAAGTTACGGGAATAGAAAATACCCAAAATTTATAAAGGAGCGAGTAGAACATTATCTGAATAAAACACAGATACTATTTATTAAAACGTGAGGGAAATATTACGGGAATAAAACTCAGACACAATTTAAATAGGGAGTGGAAATGTTATGGGAATAAAACACAGATACAGTTTACAAAGGAGTGATGGGAAAGTTACGGGAATAAAAAGGAAATATTACGGGAATAAAACATAGACACAATTTAAACAGGGGGGATGAAATGTTGCGGAATAAAACACAGATACAGTTAACAAAGGAGTGAGGGGAAAGTTACGGGAAAAAAAGGAAATATTACGGGAATAAAACACAGACACAATTTAAACAGGGGGGATGAAATGTTGCGGAATAAAACACTGATACAGTTAACAAAGGAGTGAGGGGAAAGTTACGGGAAAAAAAGGAAATATTACGGGAATAAAACACAGACACAATCTAAATAGGGGGAGGAAAGGTTACGGGAATAAAACACAGATACAGTTTACAAACGAGTGAGGGGAAAGGTAGGGGAATAAAACGGAAATATTACGGGAATAAAACACAGACACAATTTAAATAGGGGGAGGGAATGTTACGGGAATAAAACACAGACACAATTTATAAAGGGGGGATGAAATGTTACGGGGATAAAACACAGATACAGTTTACAAAGGAATGAGGGGAAAGTTACAGGAATAAAAATTACCCAAAATTTATAAAGGCTTGAGGGAAATATTACCGGAATAAATCACAGACACGATTTATAAAGGAAAATGGAAAAGTTACGCGAATAAAACACACATACAATTTATAAAAAGCAAGGATAACTTTAGAGGAATAAAACGCAGACACAATTTAAAAAGGGCGGAGGAAATGTTACGGACATAATACACAGATACAGTTTACAAAGGAGTGAGGGGAAAGTTACGGGAATAAAAAGGAAATATTACGGGAATAAAACACAGACACAATTTATAAAGTGGGGAGGAAATGTTATGGGAATAAAACACAGATGCAGTTTACAAAGGAGTGAGGGGAAAGTTACGGGAATAAAAAGGAAATATTACGGGAATAAAACACAAACACAATTTAAATAGTGGGGAGGAAATGTTACGGGAATAAAACACAGATACAGTTTACAAAGGAGTGAGGGGAAAGTTACGGGAATAGAAAATACCCAAAATTTATAAATGAGCGAGTAGAACATTATCTGAATAAAACACAGATACTATTTATTAAAACGTGAGGGAAATATTACGGGAATAAAACTCAGACACAATTTAAATGGGGGGGAGGAAATGTTACGGGAATAATACACAGATACAGTTTACAAAGGAGTGAGGGGAAAGTTACGGGAATAAAAAGGAAATATTACGGGAATAAAACACAGACACAATTTAAACAGGGGGGGAGGAAATGTTGCGGAATAAAACACAGATACAGTTTACAAAGGAGTGAGTGGAAAGTTAGGGGAATAAAACGGAAATATTACGGGAATGAAACACAGTCACAATTTAAATAGGGGGAGGAAATGTTACGGGAATAAAACACAGATACAATTTACAAAGGAGTGAGGGTAAAGTTACGGGAATAAAACGGAATTATTACGGGAATAAAACACAGACACAATTTAAATAGGGGGAGCAACTGTTACGGGAATAAAACACAGATACAGTTTAAAAAGGAGTGAGGGGAAAGTTACGGGAATAGAAAATACCCAAAATTTATAAAGGAGCGAGTAGAACATTATCTGAATTAAACACAGATACTATTTATTAAAACGTGAGGGAAATATTACGGGAATAATACTCAGACACAATTTAAATAGGTGGGTGGAAATGTTATGGGAATAAAACACAGATACAGTTTACAAAGGAGTGATGGGAAAGTTACGGGAATAAAAAGGAAATGTTACGGGAATAAAACACAGACACAATTTAAACAGGGGGGATGAAATGTTGCGGAATAAAACACAGATACAGTTTACAAAGGAGTAATGGGAAAGTTACAGGAATAGAAAACACCCAAAATTTATAAAGGAGCGTGTAGAACATTATCGGAATAAAACACAGATACTATTTATTAAAACGTGAGGGAAATATTACGGGAATAAAACTCAGACACAATTTAAATAGGGGGGAGGAAATGTTACGTGAATAAAACACAGATACAGTTTACAAAGGAGTGAGGGGAAAGTTACGGGAATAAAAAGGAAATATTACGGGAATAAAACACAGACACAATTTAAACAGGGCGGAGGAAATGTTGCGGAATAAAACACAGATACAGTTTACAAAGGAGTGAGGGGAAAGTTAGGGGTATAAAACGAAAATATAACTGGAATAAAACACAAACACAATTTACATAGGGTGGAGGAAATGTTACGGGAATAAAACACAGATACAGTTTACAAAGGAGTGAGGAGTAAGTTACAGGGAATAGAAAATACCCAAAATTTATAAAGGAGCGAGTAGAACATTATCTGAATAAAACACAGATACTATTTATTAAAACGTGAGGGAAATATTACGGGAATAAAACTCAGACACAATTTGAATGGGGGGAGGAAATTTTACGGGAAAAAAAACACAGATACAGTTTACAAAGGAGTGAGGGGAAAGTTACGGGAATAAAAAGGAAATATTACGGGAATAAAACACAAACACAATTTAAATAGGGGGGGAGGAAATGTTACGGGAATAAAACACAGATACAGTTTACAAAGGAGTGAGGGGAAAGTTACGGGAATAGAAAATACCCAAAATTTATAAAGGAGCGAGTAGAACATTATCTGAATAAAACACAGATACTATTTATTAAAACGTGAGGGAAATATTACGGGAATAAAACTGAGACACAATTTAAATAGGGGGGAGGAAATGTTACGGAATAAAACACAGATACAGTTTACAAAGGAGTGAGGGGAAAGTTACGGGAATAAAAAGGAAATATTACGGGAATAACACACAGACACAATTTAAACAGGGGTGAGGAAATGTTGCGGAATAAAACCCAGATACAGTTTACAAAGGAGTGAGTGGAAAGTTAGGGGAATAAAACGGAAATATTACGGGAATAAAACACAGTCACAATTTAAATAGGGGGAGGAAATGTTACGGGAATAAAACACAGATACAGTTTACAAAGGAGTGAGGGGAAAGTTACGGGAATAGAAAATACCCAAAATTTATAAAGGAGCGAGTAGAACATTATCTGAATAAAACACAGATACTATTTATTAAAACGTGAGGGAAATATTACGGGAATAAAACTCAGACACAATTTAAATAGGAGGTGGAAATGTTATGGGAATAAAACACAGATACAGTTTACAAAGGAGTGATGGGAAAGTTACGGGAATAAAAAGGAAATATTACGGGAATAAAACATAGACACAATTTAAACAGGGGGGATGAAATCTTGCGGAATAAAACACAGATACAGTTTACAAAGGAGTGATGGGAAAGTTACGGGAATAAAAAGGAAATATTACGGGAATAAAACACAGACACAATTTAAACAGGGGGGATGAAATGTTGCGGAATAAAACACAGATACAGTTTACAAAGGAGTGAGGGGAAAGTTACGGGAATAAAAAGGAAATATTACGGGAATAAAACACAGTCAAAATTTAAATAGGGTGAGGAAATGTTACGGGAATAAAACACCGACCCAGTTTACAAATGAGTGAGGGTAAAGTTACGGGAATAAAACGGAATTATTACGGGAATAAAACACAGACACATTTTAAAGAGGGGGAGCAAATGTTACGGGAATAAAACACAGATACAGTTTACAAAGGAGTGAGGGGAAACTTCCGGGAATAGAAAATACCCAAAATTTATAAAGGAGCGAGTAGAACATTATCTGAATAAAACACAGATACTATTTATTAAAAAGTAAGGGAAATATTACGGGAATAAAACTCAGACACAATTTAAATAGGGGGGTGGAAATATTATGGGAATAAAACACAGATACAGTTTACAAAGGAGTGATGGGAAAGTTACGGGAATAAAAAGGAAATATTACGGGAATAAAACACAGACACAATTTAAACAGGGGGGATGAAATGTTACGGAATAAAACACAGATACCGTTTACAAAGGAGTGAGGGGAAAGTTACGGGAATAAAAAGGAAATATTATGGAAATAAAACACAGTCATATTTTAAATAGGGGGAGGAAATGTTAGGGGAATAAAACACAGATACAGTTTACAAATGAGTGAGGGTAAAGTTACGGGAATAAAACGGAATTATTACGGGAATAAAACACAGACACAATTTAAATAGGGGGAGCAACTGTTACGGGAATAAAACACAGATACAGTTTACAAAGGAGTGAGGGGAGAGTTACGGGAATAGAAAATACCCAAAATTTATAAAGGAGCGAGTAGAACATTATCTGAATAAAACACAGATACTATTTATTAAAGCGTGAGGGAAATATTACGGGAATAAAACTCAGACACAATTTAAATAGGGGGGTGGAAATGTTACGAGAATAAAACACTGATACAGTTTACAAAGGAGTGAGGGGAAAGTTACGGGAAAAAAAGGAAATATTACGGGAATAAAACACAGACACAATCTAAATAGGGGGAGGAAAGGTTACGGGAATAAAACACAGATACAGTTTACAAACGAGTGAGGGGAAAGTTAGGGGAATAAAACGGAAATATTACGGGAATAAAACACAGACACAATTTAAATTGGGGGAGGAAATGTTACGGGAATAAAACACAGATACAGTTAACAAAGGAGTGAGGGGTAATTTACGGGAATAGAATGGAAATATTACGGGAATAAAACACAGACACAATTTATAAAGGGGGGAGGAAATGTTACGGGGATAAAACACAGATACGGTTTACAAAGGAATGAGGGGAAAGTTACAGGAATAAAAATTACCCAAAATTTATAAAGGCTTGAGGGAAATATTACCGGAATAAACCACAGACACAATTTATAAAGGAAAATGGAAAAGTTACGCGAATAAAACACACATACAATTTATAAAAAGCGAGGATAACTTTAGAGGAATAAAACGCAGACACAATTTAAAAAGGGCGGAGGAAATGTTATGGACATAAAACACAGATACAGTTTACAAAGGAGTGAGGGGAAAGTTACAGGAATAAAAAGGAAATATTACGGGAATAAAACACAGGCACAATTTATAAAGTGGGGAGGAAATGTTATGGGAATAAAACACAGATGCAGTTTACAAAGGAGTGAGGGGAAAGTTACGGGAATAAAAAGGAAATATTACGGGAATAAAACACAGACATAATTTAAATAGGGGGAGGAACTGTAACGGGAATAAAACACAGATACATTTTTCAAAGGAGTGTGGAGAAAGTTAGGGGAATAAAAAGGAAATAGTACGGGAATAAAACACAGACACAATTTAAACAGGGGGGTGGAAATGTTACTGGAATAAAACAAATACAGTTTACAAAGGAGTGAGGTGAATGTTACGGGAATAGAAAACACCCAAAATTTATAAAGGAGCGTGTAGAACATTATCGGAATAAAACACAGATACTATTTATTAAAACGTGAGGGAAATATTACGGGAATAAAACTCAGACACAATTTAAATAGGGGGGAGGAAATGTTACGTGAATAAAACACAGATACAGTTTACAAAGGAGTGAGGGGAAAGTTACGGTAATAAAAAGGAAATATTACGGGAATAAAACACAGACACAATTTAAACAGGGCGGAGGAAATGTTGCGGAATAAAACACAGATACTGTTTACAAAGGAGTGAGGGGAAAGTTAGGGGTATAAAACGGAAATATAACGGGAATAAAACACAAAAACAATTTAAATAGGGGGAGGAAATGTTACGGGAATAAAACACAGATACAGTTTTCAAAGGAGTGAGGGGAAAGTTACGGGAATAGAAAATACCCAAAATTTATAAAGGAGCGAGTAGAACATTATCTGAATAAAACACAGATACTATTTATTAAAACGTGAGGGAAATATTACGGGAATAAAACTCAGACACAATTTAAATAGGAGGTGGAAATGTTATGGGAATAAAACACAGATACAGTTTACAAAGGAGTGATGGGAAAGTTACGGGAATAAAAAGGAAATATTACGGGAATAAAACATAGACACAATTTAAACAGGGGGGATGAAATCTTGCGGAATAAAACACAGATACAGTTTACAAAGGAGTGATGGGAAAGTTACGGGAATAAAAAGGAAATATTACGGGAATAAAACACAGACACAATTTAAACAGGGGGGATGAAATGTTGCGGAATAAAACACAGATACAGTTTACAAAGGAGTGAGGGGAAAGTTACGGGAATAAAAAGGAAATATTACGGGAATAAAACACAGTCAAAATTTAAATAGGGTGAGGAAATGTTACGGGAATAAAACACCGACACAGTTTACAAATGAGTGAGGGTAAAGTTACGGGAATAAAACGGAATTATTACGGGAATAAAACACAGACACATTTTAAAGAGGGGGAGCAAATGTTACGGGAATAAAACACAGATACAGTTTACAAAGGAGTGAGGGGAAACTTCCGGGAATAGAAAATACCCAAAATTTATAAAGGAGCGAGTAGAACATTATCTGAATAAAACACAGATACTATTTATTAAAACGTAAGGGAAATATTACGGGAATAAAACTCAGACACAATTTAAATAGGGGGGTGGAAATATTATGGGAATAAAACACAGATACAGTTTACAAAGGAGTGATGGGAAAGTTACGGGAATAAAAAGGAAATATTACGGGAATAAAACACAGACACAATTTAAACAGGGGGGATGAAATGTTACGGAATAAAACACAGATACCGTTTACAAAGGAGTGAGGGGAAAGTTACGGGAATAAAAAGGAAATATTATGGAAATAAAACACAGTCATATTTTAAATAGGGGGAGGAAATGTTAGGGGAATAAAACACAGATACAGTTTACAAATGAGTGAGGGTAAAGTTACGGGAATAAAACGGAATTATTACGGGAATAAAACACAGACACAATTTAAATAGGGGGAGCAACTGTTACGGGAATAAAACACAGATACAGTTTACAAAGGAGTGAGGGGAGAGTTACGGGAATAGAAAATACCCAAAATTTATAAAGGAGCGAGTAGAACATTATCTGAATAAAACACAGATACTATTTATTAAAGCGTGAGGGAAATATTACGGGAATAAAACTCAGACACAATTTAAATAGGGGGGTGGAAATGTTACGAGAATAAAACACTGATACAGTTTACAAAGGAGTGAGGGGAAAGTTACGGGAAAAAAAGGAAATATTACGGGAATAAAACACAGACACAATCTAAATAGGGGGAGGAAAGGTTACGGGAATAAAACACAGATACAGTTTACAAACGAGTGAGGGGAAAGTTAGGGGAATAAAACGGAAATATTACGGGAATAAAACACAGACACAATTTAAATTGGGGGAGGAAATGTTACGGGAATAAAACACAGATACAGTTAACAAAGGAGTGAGGGGTAATTTACGGGAATAGAATGGAAATATTACGGGAATAAAACACAGACACAATTTATAAAGGGGGGAGGAAATGTTACGGGGATAAAACACAGATACGGTTTACAAAGGAATGAGGGGAAAGTTACAGGAATAAAAATTACCCAAAATTTATAAAGGCTTGAGGGAAATATTACCGGAATAAACCACAGACACAATTTATAAAGGAAAATGGAAAAGTTACGCGAATAAAACACACATACAATTTATAAAAAGCGAGGATAACTTTAGAGGAATAAAACGCAGACACAATTTAAAAAGGGCGGAGGAAATGTTATGGACATAAAACACAGATACAGTTTACAAAGGAGTGAGGGGAAAGTTACAGGAATAAAAAGGAAATATTACGGGAATAAAACACAGGCACAATTTATAAAGTGGGGAGGAAATGTTATGGGAATAAAACACAGATGCAGTTTACAAAGGAGTGAGGGGAAAGTTACGGGAATAAAAAGGAAATATTACGGGAATAAAACACAGACATAATTTAAATAGGGGGAGGAACTGTAACGGGAATAAAACACAGATACATTTTTCAAAGGAGTGTGGAGAAAGTTAGGGGAATAAAAAGGAAATAGTACGGGAATAAAACACAGACACAATTTAAACAGGGGGGTGGAAATGTTACTGGAATAAAACAAATACAGTTTACAAAGGAGTGAGGTGAATGTTACGGGAATAGAAAACACCCAAAATTTATAAAGGAGCGTGTAGAACATTATCGGAATAAAACACAGATACTATTTATTAAAACGTGAGGGAAATATTACGGGAATAAAACTCAGACACAATTTAAATAGGGGGGAGGAAATGTTACGTGAATAAAACACAGATACAGTTTACAAAGGAGTGAGGGGAAAGTTACGGTAATAAAAAGGAAATATTACGGGAATAAAACACAGACACAATTTAAACAGGGCGGAGGAAATGTTGCGGAATAAAACACAGATACTGTTTACAAAGGAGTGAGGGGAAAGTTAGGGGTATAAAACGGAAATATAACGGGAATAAAACACAAAAACAATTTAAATAGGGGGGAGGAAATGTTACGGGAATAAAACACAGATACAGTTTACAAAGGAGTGAGGAGAAACTTACCGGGAATAGAAAATACCCAAAATTTATAAAGGAGCGAGTAGAACATTATCTGAATAAAACACAGATACTATTTATTAAAACGTGAGGGAAATATTACGGGAATAAAACTCAGACACAATTTAAATAGGGGGGAGGAAATGTTACGGGAATAAAACACAGATACAGTTTACAAAGCACTGAGGGGAAAGTTACGGGAATAAAAAGTAAATATTACGGGAAAAAAACACAGACACAATTTAAACAGGGGGAGGAAATGTTCCGGAATAAAACACAGATACAGTTTACAAAGGAGTGAGTGCAAAGTTAGGGAAATAAAACGGAAATATTACGGGAATAAAACACAGATACAATTTACAAAGGAGTGAGGGTAAAGTTACCAGAATAAAACGGAATTATTACGGGAATAAAACACAGACACAATTTAAATAGGGGGAGCAACATTTACGGGAATAAAACACAGATACAGTTTACAAAGGAGTGAGGGGAAATTTACGGGAATAGAAAATACCCAAAATTTATAAAGGAGCGAGTAGAATATTATGTGAATAAAACACAGATACTATTTATTAAAACGTGAGGGAAATATTACGGGAATAAAACTCAGACACAATTTAAATAGGGGGGAGGAAATGTTACGGGAATAAAACACAGATACAGTTTACAAAGGAGTGAGGGGAAAGTTACGGGAATAAAAAGGAAATATTACGGGAATAAAACACAGACACAATTTAAACAGGTGGAGGAAATGTTCCAGAATAAAACACAGATACAGTTTACAAAGGAGTGAGTGCAAAGTTAGGGAAATAAAACGGAAATATTACGGGAATAAAACACAGATACAATTTACAAAGGAGTGAGGGTAAAGTTACGGGAATAAAACGGAATTATTACGGGAATAAAACACAGACACAATTTAAATAGGGGGAGCAACTGTTAAGGGAATAAAACACAGATACAGTTTACAAAGGAGTGAGGGGAAAGTTACGGGAATAGAAAATACCCAAAATTTATAAAGGAGCGAGTACAATATTATGTGAATAAAACACAGATACTATTTATTAAAACGTGAGGGAAATATTACTGGAATAAAACTCAGACACAATTTAAATAGGGGGGTGGAAATGTTATGGGAATAAAACACAGATACAGTTAACAAAGGAGTGATGGGAAAGTTACGGGAATAAAAAGGAAATATTACGGGAATAAAACACAGACACAATTTAAACAGGGGGATGAAATGTTGCGGAATAAAACACAGATACAGTTTACAAAGGAGTGAGGGGAAAGTTACGGGAATAAAAAGGAAATATTACGGGAATAAAACACAGTCACAATTTAAATAGGGGAGGAAATGTTACGGGAATAAAACACAGATACAGTTTACAAATGAGTTAGGGTAAAGTTACGGGAATAAAACGGAATTATTACGGGAATAAAACACAGACACAATTTAAATAGGGGGAGCAACTGTTACGGGGATAAAACACAGATACAGTTTACAAAGGAGTGAGGGGAAAATTACGGGAATAGAAAATACCCAAAATTTATAAAGGAGCGAGTAGAACATTATCTGAATAAAACACAGATACTATTTATTAAAACGTGAGGGAAATATTACGGGAATAAAACTCAGACACAATTTAAATAGGGGGGTGGAAATGTTATGGGAATAAACCACAGATACAGTTTACAAAGGAGTGATGGGAAAGTTACGGGAATAAAAAGGAAATATTACGGGAATAAAACACAGACACAATTTAAACAAGGCAGATGAAACGTTGCGGAATAAAACACAGATACAGTTTAAAAGGAGTGAGGGGAAATTTACGGGAATAAAAAGGATATATTACGGGAATAAAACACAGACACAATTTATAAAGGGGGGAGGAAATGTTACGAGAATAAAACACTGATACAGTTAACAAAGGAGTGAGGGGTAAGTTACGGGAATAAAAAGGAAATATTACGGGAATAAAACACAGACACAATTTATAAAGGGGGGAGGAAATGTTACGGGGATAAAACACAGATACAGTTTACAAAGGAATGAGGGGAAAGTTACAGGAATAAAAATTACCCAAAATTTATAAAGGCTTGAGGGAAATATTACCGGAATAAACCACAGACACAATTTATAAAGGAAAATGGAAAAGTTACGCGAATAAAACACACATACAATTTATAAAAAGCGAGGATAACTTTAGAGGAATAAAACGCAGACACAATTTAAAAAGGGCGGAGGAAATGTTATGGACATAAAACACAGATACAGTTTACAAAGGAGTGAGGGGAAAGTTACAGGAATAAAAAGGAAATATTACGGGAATAAAACACAGACACAATTTATAAAGTGGGGAGGAAATGTTATGGGAATAAAACACAGATGCAGTTTACAAAGGAGTGAGGGGAAAGTTACGGGAATAAAAAGGAAATATTACGGGAATAAAACACAGACATAATTTAAATAGGGGGAGGAACTGTAACGGGAATAAAACACAGATACATTTTTCAAAGGAGTGTGGAGAAAGTTAGGGGAATAAAAAGGAAATAGTACGGGAATAAAACACAGACACAATTTAAACAGGGGGGTGGAAATGTTACTGGAATAAAACAAATACAGTTTACAAAGGAGTGAGGTGAATGTTACGGGAATAGAAAACACCCAAAATTTATAAAGGAGCGTGTGGAACATTATCGGAATAAAACACAGATACTATTTATTAAAACGTGAGGGAAATATTACGGGAATAAAACTCAGACACAATTTAAATAGGGGGGAGGAAATGTTACGTGAATAAAACACAGATACAGTTTACAAAGGAGTGAGGGGAAAGTTACGGTAATAAAAAGGAAATATTACGGGAATAAAACACAGACACAATTTAAACAGGGCGGAGGAAATGTTGCGGAATAAAACACAGATACTGTTTACAAAGGAGTGAGGGGAAAGTTAGGGGTATAAAACGGAAATATAACGGGAATAAAACACAAAAACAATTTAAATAGGGGGGAGGAAATGTTACGGGAATAAAACACAGATACAGTTTACAAAGGAGTGAGGAGAAAGTTACCGGGAATAGAAAATACCCAAAATTTATAAAGGAGCGAGTAGAACATTATCTGAATAAAACACAGATACTATTTATTAAAACGTGAGGGAAATATTACGGGAATAAAACTCAGACACAATTTAAATAGGGGGGAGGAAATGTTACGGGAATAAAACACAGATACAGTTTACAAAGCACTGAGGGGAAAGTTACGGGAATAAAAAGTAAATATTACGGGAAAAAAACACAGACACAATTTAAACAGGGGGAGGAAATGTTCCGGAATAAAACACAGATACAGTTTACAAAGGAGTGAGTGCAAAGTTAGGGAAATAAAACGGAAATATTACGGGAATAAAACACAGATACAATTTACAAAGGAGTGAGGGTAAAGTTACCAGAATAAAACGGAATTATTACGGGAATAAAACACAGACACAATTTAAATAGGGGGAGCAACATTTACGGGAATAAAACACAGATACAGTTTACAAAGGAGTGAGGGGAAAGTTACGGGAATAGAAAATACCCAAAATTTATAAAGGAGCGAGTAGAATATTATGTGAATAAAACACAGATACTATTTATTAAAACGTGAGGGAAATATTACGGGAATAAAACTCAGACACAATTTAAATAGGGGGGAGGAAATGTTACGGGAATAAAACACAGATACAGTTTACAAAGGAGTGAGGGGAAAGTTACGGGAATAAAAAGGAAATATTACGGGAATAAAACACAGACACAATTTAAACAGGTGGAGGAAATGTTCCAGAATAAAACACAGATACAGTTTACAAAGGAGTGAGTGCAAAGTTAGGGAAATAAAACGGAAATATTACGGGAATAAAACACAGATACAATTTACAAAGGAGTGAGGGTAAAGTTACGGGAATAAAACGGAATTATTACGGGAATAAAACACAGACACAATTTAAATAGGGGGAGCAACTGTTACGGGAATAAAACACAGATACAGTTTACAAAGGAGTGAGGGGAAAGTTACGGGAATAGAAAATACCCAAAATTTATAAAGGAGCGAGTACAATATTATGTGAATAAAACACAGATACTATTTATTAAAACGTGAGGGAAATATTACTGGAATAAAACTCAGACACAATTTAAATAGGGGGGTGGAAATGTTATGGGAATAAAACACAGATACAGTTAACAAAGGAGTGATGGGAAAGTTACGGGAATAAAAAGGAAATATTACGGGAATAAAACACAGACACAATTTAAACAGGGGGATGAAATGTTGCGGAATAAAACACAGATACAGTTTACAAAGGAGTGAGGGGAAAGTTACGGGAATAAAAAGGAAATATTACGGGAATAAAACACAGTCACAATTTAAATAGGGGAGGAAATGTTACGGGAATAAAACACAGATACAGTTTACAAATGAGTTAGGGTAAAGTTACGGGAATAAAACGGAATTATTACGGGAATAAAACACAGACACAATTTAAATAGGGGGAGCAACTGTTACGGGGATAAAACACAGATACAGTTTACAAAGGAGTGAGGGGAAAATTACGGGAATAGAAAATACCCAAAATTTATAAAGGAGCGAGTAGAACATTATCTGAATAAAACACAGATACTATTTATTAAAACGTGAGGGAAATATTACGGGAATAAAACTCAGACACAATTTAAATAGGGGGGTGGAAATGTTATGGGAATAAACCACAGATACAGTTTACAAAGGAGTGATGGGAAAGTTACGGGAATAAAAAGGAAATATTACGGGAATAAAACACAGACACAATTTAAACAAGGCAGATGAAACGTTGCGGAATAAAACACAGATACAGTTTAAAAGGAGTGAGGGGAAATTTACGGGAATAAAAAGGATATATTACGGGAATAAAACACAGACACAATTTATAAAGGGGGGAGGAAATGTTACGAGAATAAAACACTGATACAGTTAACAAAGGAGTGAGGGGTAAGTTACGGGAATAAAAAGGAAATATTACGGGAATAAAACACAGACACAATTTATAAAGGGGGGAGGAAATGTTACGGGGATAAAACACAGATACAGTTTACAAAGGAATGAGGGGAAAGTTACAGGAATAAAAATTACCCAAAATTTATAAAGGCTTGAGGGAAATATTACCGGAATAAACCACAGACACAATTTATAAAGGAAAATGGAAAAGTTACGCGAATAAAACACACATACAATTTATAAAAAGCAAGGATAACTTTGGAGGAATAAAACGCAGACACAATTTAAAAAGGGTGGAGGAAATGTTACGGACATAAAACACAGATACAGTTTACAAAGGAGTGAGGGGAAAGTTACGGGAATAAAAAGGAAATATTACGGGAATAAAACACAGACACAATTTATAAAGTGGGGAGGAAATGTTATGGAAATAAAACACAGATGCAGTTTACAAAGGAGTGAGTGGAAAGTTACGGGAATAAAAAGGAAATTAAGGGAATAAAACACAGACATAATTTAAATAGGGGGAGAAAATGTAACGGGAATAAAACACAGATACATTTTTCAAAGGAGTGTGGAGAAAGTTAGGGGAATAAAAAGGAAATATTACGGGAATAAAACACAGACACAATTTAAACAGGGGGGTGGAAATGTTACGGGAATAAAACAGATACAGTTTACAAAGGAGTGAGGGGAATGTTACGGGAATAGAAAATACCCAAAATTTATAAAGGAGCATGTAGAACATTATCTGAATAAAACACAGATACTATTTATTAAAACGTGAGGGATATATTACGGGAATAAAAGTCAGACACAATTTAAATAGGGGGGAGGAAATGTTACGAGAATAAAACACTGATACAGTTTACAAAGGAGTGAGGGGTATGTTACAGGAATAAAAAGGAAATATTACGGGAATAAAACACAGACACAATTTAAATAGGGGGAGGAAATGTTACGGGAATAAAACACAGATACAGTTTACAAAGGAGTGCGGGGAAAGTTACGGGAATAGAAAGGAAATATTACGGGAATAAAACACAAACACAATTTAAATAGTGTGGAGGAAATGTTACGGACATAAAGCACAGATACAGTTTACAAAGGAGTGAGGGGAAAGTTAGGGGAATAAAACGGAAATATTACGGGAATAAAACACAGACACAATTTAAATAGGGGGAGGAAATGTTACCGGAATAAAACACAGATACAGTTTACAAAGGAGTGAGGAGAAAGTTAGGGGACTAAAATGGAAATCTTTGGCTTGGCTTCGCGGACGAAGATTTATGGAGGGGGTAAAAAGTCCACGTCAGCTGCAGGATCGTTTGTGGCTCACAAGTCCGATGCGGGACAGGCAGACACGATTGCAGTGGTTGCAAGGGAAAATTGGTTGGTTGGGGTTGGGTGTTGGGTTTTTCCTCCTTTGCCTTTTGTCAGTGAGGTGGGCTCTGCGGTCTTCTTCAAAGGAGGTTGCTGCCCGCCAAACTGTGAGGCGCCAAGATGCACGGTTTGAGGCGTTATCAGCCCACTGGCGGTGGTCAATGTGGCAGGCACCAAGAGATTTCTTTAGGCAGTCCTTGTACCTTTTTTTTGGTGCACCTCTGTCACGGTGGCCAGTGGAGAGCTCGCCATACAACACGATCTTGGGAAGGCGATGGTCCTCCATTCTGGAGACGTGACCCATCCAGCGCAGCTGGATCTTCAGCAGCGTGGACTCGATGCTGTCGACCTCTGCAATCTCGAGTACTTCGACGTTAGGGGTGTAAGTGCTCCAATGGATGTTGAGGATGGAGCGGAGACAACGCTGGTGGAAGCGTTCTAGGAGCCGTAGGTGGTGCCGGTAGAGGACCCATGATTCGGAGCCGAACAGGAGTGGGGGTATGACAACGGCTCTGTATACGCTTATCTTTGTGAGGTTTTTCAGTTGGTTGTTTTTCCAGACTCTTTTGTGTAGTCTTCCAAAATGGAAAGATAACGGGAATAAAACACAAACACAATTTAAATATGGGGGAGGAAATGTTCTGCGAATAAAACACAGATACAGTTTACAAAGGAGTGAGGAGAAAGTTACCGGGAATAGAAAATACCCAATATTTATAAAGGAGCGAGTAGAATATTATCTGAATAAAACACAGATACTATTTATTAAAACGTGAGGGAAATATTACGGGAATAAAACTCAGACACAATTTGAATGGGGGGAGGAAATTTTACGGGAATAAAACACAGATACAGTTTACAAAGGAGTGAGGGGAAAGTTACGGGAATAAAAAGGAAATATTACGGGAATAAAACACAAACACAATTTAAATAGAGGGGAGGAAATGTTACGGAATAAAACACAGATACAGTTTACAAACGAGTGAGGGGAAAGTTAGGGGAATGAAACGGAAATATTACGGGAATAAAACACAGACACAATTTAAATAGGGGGAGGAAATGTTACGGGAATAAAGCACAGATACAGTTAACAAAGGAGTGAGGAGAAAGTTAGGGAAATAAAAAGGAAATATAACGGGAATAAAACACAAACACAATTTAAATAGGGGGGAGGAAATGTTACGGGAATAAAACACAGATACGGTTTACAAAGGAGTGTGGAGAAAGTTAGGGTAATAAAAAGGAAATAAAACACAGACACAATTTAAACGGGGGGGTGGAAATATTACGGGAATAAAACAGATACAGTTTACAAAGGAGTGAGGGGAAAGTTACGGGAATAAAAAGGAAATATTACGGGAATAACACACAGACACAATTTATAAGGAGAAAGGATAACTTTACAGAAATAAAACACGGAAACCATTAATATAAGGGTGAAGAAATATTACCTGAATAAACACAGATACAGTTTACAAAGGAGTGAGGGGAAAGTTACGGGATTAAAAAAGAAATATTACGGGAATAAAACACAGACACAATTTAAATAGGGGGAGGAAATGTTACGGGAATAAAACAGAGATACAGTTTACAATAGAGTGAGGGGAAAGTTACGGCAATAAAAAGGAAACATTACGGGAATAAAACACAAACACAATTTAAATAGGGGAGGAAATGTTACGGGAATAAAACACAGATACAGTTTACAAAGGAGTGAGGAGAAAGTTAGGGGACTAAAATGGAAATATGACGGGAATAAAACACAGACACAATTTAAATAGGGGGAGCAACTGTTACGGGAATAAAACACAGATACAGTTTACAAAGGAGTGAGGGGAAAGTTACGGGAATAGAAAATACCCAAAATTTATAAAGGAGCGAGTAGAACATTATCTGAATAAAATACAGATACTATTTATTAAAACGTGAGGGAAATATTACGGAAATAAAACTCAGACACAATTTAAATAGGGGATAGGAAATGTTACCTAAATAAAACACAGATACAGTTTACAAAGGAGTGAGGAGAATCTAACGGGAATAAAAAGGAAATATTACGGGAATAAAACACAGACATAATTTAAACAGGGGGAGGAAATGTTCCGGAATAAAACACAGATACAGTTTAAACAGGGGGAGGAAATGTTCCGGAATAAAACACAGATACAGTTTACAAAGGAGTGAGTGCAAAGTTATGGAAATAAAACGGAAATATTACGGGAATAAAACACAGATACAATTTACAAAGGAGTGAGGGTAAAGTTACGGGAATAAAACGGAATTATTACGGGAATAAAACACAGACACAATTTAAATAGGGGGAGCAACTGTTACGGGAATAAAACACAGATACAGTTTACAAAGGAGTGAGGGGAGAGTTACGGGAATAGAAAATACCCAAAATTTATAAAGGAGCGAGTAGAACATTATCTGAATAAAACACAGATACTATTTATTAAAGCGTGAGGGAAATATTACGGGAATAAAACTCAGACACAATTTAAATAGGGGGGTGGAAATGTTACGAGAATAAAACACTGATACAGTTTACAAAGGAGTGAGGGGAAAGTTAGGGGAATAAAACGGAAATATTACGGGAATAAAACACAGACACAATTTAAATTGGGGGAGGAAATGTTACGGGAATAAAACACAGATACAGTTAACAAAGGAGTGAGGGGTAATTTACGGGAATAGAATGGAAATATTACGGGAATAAAACACAGACACAATTTATAAAGGGGGGAGGAAATGTTACGGGGATAAAACACAGATACGGTTTACAAAGGAATGAGGGGAAAGTTACAGGAATAAAAATTACCCAAAATTTATAAAGGCTTGAGGGAAATATTACCGGAATAAACCACAGACACAATTTATAAAGGAAAATGGAAAAGTTACGCGAATAAAACACACATACAATTTATAAAAAGCGAGGATAACTTTAGAGGAATAAAACGCAGACACAATTTAAAAAGGGCGGAGGAAATGTTATGGACATAAAACACAGATACAGTTTACAAAGGAGTGAGGGGAAAGTTACAGGAATAAAAAGGAAATATTACGGGAATAAAACACAGACACAATTTATAAAGTGGGGAGGAAATGTTATGGGAATAAAACACAGATGCAGTTTACAAAGGAGTGAGGGGAAAGTTACGGGAATAAAAAGGAAATATTACGGGAATAAAACACAGACATAATTTAAATAGGGGGAGGAACTGTAACGGGAATAAAACACAGATACATTTTTCAAAGGAGTGTGGAGAAAGTTAGGGGAATAAAAAGGAAATAGTACGGGAATAAAACACAGACACAATTTAAACAGGGGGGTGGAAATGTTACTGGAATAAAACAAATACAGTTTACAAAGGAGTGAGGTGAATGTTACGGGAATAGAAAACACCCAAAATTTATAAAGGAGCGTGTAGAACATTATCGGAATAAAACACAGATACTATTTATTAAAACGTGAGGGAAATATTACGGGAATAAAACTCAGACACAATTTAAATAGGGGGGAGGAAATGTTACGTGAATAAAACACAGATACAGTTTACAAAGGAGTGAGGGGAAAGTTACGGGAATAAAAAGGAAATATTACGGGAATAAAACACAGACACAATTTAAACAGGGCGGAGGAAATGTTGCGGAATAAAACACAGATACTGTTTACAAAGGAGTGAGGGGAAAGTTAGGGGTATAAAACGGAAATATAACGGGAATAAAACACAAAAACAATTTAAATAGGGGGGAGGAAATGTTACGGGAATAAAACACAGATACAGTTTACAAAGGAGTGAGGAGAAAGTTACCGGGAATAGAAAATACCCAAAATTTATAAAGGAGCGAGTAGAACATTATCTGAATAAAACACAGATACTATTTATTAAAACGTGAGGGAAATATTACGGGAATAAAACTCAGACACAATTTAAATAGGGGGGAGGAAATGTTACGGGAATAAAACACAGATACAGTTTACAAAGCACTGAGGGGAAAGTTACGGGAATAAAAAGTAAATATTACGGGAAAAAAACACAGACACAATTTAAACAGGGGGAGGAAATGTTCCGGAATAAAACACAGATACAGTTTACAAAGGAGTGAGTGCAAAGTTAGGGAAATAAAACGGAAATATTACGGGAATAAAACACAGATACAATTTACAAAGGAGTGAGGGTAAAGTTACCAGAATAAAACGGAATTATTACGGGAATAAAACACAGACACAATTTAAATAGGGGGAGCAACATTTACGGGAATAAAACACAGATACAGTTTACAAAGGAGTGAGGGGAAAGTTACGGGAATAGAAAATACCCAAAATTTATAAAGGAGCGAGTAGAATATTATGTGAATAAAACACAGATACTATTTATTAAAACGTGAGGGAAATATTACGGGAATAAAACTCAGACACAATTTAAATAGGGGGGAGGAAATGTTACGGGAATAAAACACAGATACAGTTTACAAAGGAGTGAGGGGAAAGTTACGGGAATAAAAAGGAAATATTACGGGAATAAAACACAGACACAATTTAAACAGGTGGAGGAAATGTTCCAGAATAAAACACAGATACAGTTTACAAAGGAGTGAGTGCAAAGTTAGGGAAATAAAACGGAAATATTACGGGAATAAAACACAGATACAATTTACAAAGGAGTGAGGGTAAAGTTACGGGAATAAAACGGAATTATTACGGGAATAAAACACAGACACAATTTAAATAGGGGGAGCAACTGTTAAGGGAATAAAACACAGATACAGTTTACAAAGGAGTGAGGGGAAAGTTACGGGAATAGAAAATACCCAAAATTTATAAAGGAGCGAGTACAATATTAAGTGAATAAAACACAGATACTATTTATTAAAACGTGAGGGAAATATTACTGGAATAAAACTCAGACACAATTTAAATAGGGGGGTGGAAATGTTATGGGAATAAAACACAGATACAGTTAACAAAGGAGTGATGGGAAAGTTACGGGAATAAAAAGGAAATATTACGGGAATAAAACACAGACACAATTTAAACAGGGGGATGAAATGTTGCGGAATAAAACACAGATACAGTTTACAAAGGAGTGAGGGGAAAGTTACGGGAATAAAAAGGAAATATTACGGGAATAAAACACAGTCACAATTTAAATAGGGGAGGAAATGTTACGGGAATAAAACACAGATACAGTTTACAAATGAGTTAGGGTAAAGTTACGGGAATAAAACGGAATTATTACGGGAATAAAACACAGACACAATTTAAATAGGGGGAGCAACTGTTACGGGGATAAAACACAGATACAGTTTACAAAGGAGTGAGGGGAAAATTACGGGAATAGAAAATACCCAAAATTTATAAAGGAGCGAGTAGAACATTATCTGAATAAAACACAGATACTATTTATTAAAACGTGAGGGAAATATTACGGGAATAAAACTCAGACACAATTTAAATAGGGGGGTGGAAATGTTATGGGAATAAACCACAGATACAGTTTACAAAGGAGTGATGGGAAAGTTACGGGAATAAAAAGGAAATATTACGGGAATAAAACACAGACACAATTTAAACAAGGCAGATGAAACGTTGCGGAATAAAACACAGATACAGTTTAAAAGGAGTGAGGGGAAATTTACGGGAATAAAAAGGATATATTACGGGAATAAAACACAGACACAATTTATAAAGGGGGGAGGAAATGTTACGAGAATAAAACACTGATACAGTTAACAAAGGAGTGAGGGGTAAGTTACGGGAATAAAAAGGAAATATTACGGGAATAAAACACAGACACAATTTATAAAGGGGGGAGGAAATGTTACGGGGATAAAACACAGATACAGTTTACAAAGGAATGAGGGGAAAGTTACAGGAATAAAAATTACCCAAAATTTATAAAGGCTTGAGGGAAATATTACCGGAATAAACCACAGACACAATTTATAAAGGAAAATGGAAAAGTTACGCGAATAAAACACACATACAATTTATAAAAAGCAAGGATAACTTTGGAGGAATAAAACGCAGACACAATTTAAAAAGGGTGGAGGAAATGTTACGGACATAAAACACAGATACAGTTTACAAAGGAGTGAGGGGAAAGTTACGGGAATAAAAAGGAAATATTACGGGAATAAAACACAGACACAATTTATAAAGTGGGGAGGAAATGTTATGGAAATAAAACACAGATGCAGTTTACAAAGGAGTGAGTGGAAAGTTACGGGAATAAAAAGGAAATTAAGGGAATAAAACACAGACATAATTTAAATAGGGGTAGAAAATGTAACGGGAATAAAACACAGATACATTTTTCAAAGGAGTGTGGAGAAAGTTAGGGGAATAAAAAGGAAATATTACGGGAATAAAACACAGACACAATTTAAACAGGGGGGTGGAAATGTTACGGGAATAAAACAGATACAGTTTACAAAGGAGTGAGGGGAATGTTACGGGAATAGAAAATACCCAAAATTTATAAAGGAGCATGTAGAACATTATCTGAATAAAACACAGATACTATTTATTAAAACGTGAGGGATATATTACGGGAATAAAAGTCAGACACAATTTAAATAGGGGGGAGGAAATGTTACGAGAATAAAACACTGATACAGTTTACAAAGGAGTGAGGGGTATGTTACAGGAATAAAAAGGAAATATTACGGGAATAAAACACAGACACAATTTAAATAGGGGGAGGAAATGTTACGGGAATAAAACACAGATACAGTTTACAAAGGAGTGCGGGGAAAGTTACGGGAATAGAAAGGAAATATTACGGGAATAAAACACAAACACAATTTAAATAGTGTGGAGGAAATGTTACGGACATAAAGCACAGATACAGTTTACAAAGGAGTGAGGGGAAAGTTAGGGGAATAAAACGGAAATATTACGGGAATAAAACACAGACACAATTTAAATAGGGGGAGGAAATGTTACCGGAATAAAACACAGATACAGTTTACAAAGGAGTGAGGAGAAAGTTAGGGGACTAAAATGGAAATCTTTGGCTTGGCTTCGCGGACGAAGATTTATGGAGGGGGTAAAAAGTCCACGTCAGCTGCAGGATCGTTTGTGGCTCACAAGTCCGATGCGGGACAGGCAGACACGATTGCAGTGGTTGCAAGGGAAAATTGGTTGGTTGGGGTTGGGTGTTGGGTTTTTCCTCCTTTGCCTTTTGTCAGTGAGGTGGGCTCTGCGGTCTTCTTCAAAGGAGGTTGCTGCCCGCCAAACTGTGAGGCGCCAAGATGCACGGTTTGAGGCGTTATCAGCCCACTGGCGGTGGTCAATGTGGCAGGCACCAAGAGATTTCTTTAGGCAGTCCTTGTACCTTTTTTTTGTTGCACCTCTGTCACGGTGGCCAGTGGAGAGCTCGCCATACAACACGATCTTGGGAAGGCGATGGTCCTCCATTCTGGAGACGTGACCCATCCAGCGCAGCTGGATCTTCAGCAGCGTGGACTCGATGCTGTCGACCTCTGCAATCTCGAATACTTCGACGTTAGGGGTGTAAGTGCTCCAATGGATGTTGAGGATGGAGCGGAGACAACGCTGGTGGAAGCGTTCTAGGAGCCGTAGGTGGTGCCGGTAGAGGACCCATGATTCGGAGCCGAACAGGAGTGGGGGTATGACAACGGCTCTGTATACGCTTATCTTTGTGAGGTTTTTCAGTTGGTTGTTCTTCCAGACTCTTTTGTGTAGTCTTCCAAAATGGAAAGATAACGGGAATAAAACACAAACACAATTTAAATATGGGGGAGGAAATGTTCTGCGAATAAAACACAGATACAGTTTACAAAGGAGTGAGGAGAAAGTTACCGGGAATAGAAAATACCCAATATTTATAAAGGAGCGAGTAGAATATTATCTGAATAAAACACAGATACTATTTATTAAAACGTGAGGGAAATATTACGGGAATAAAACTCAGACACAATTTGAATGGGGGGAGGAAATTTTACGGGAATAAAACACAGATACAGTTTACAAAGGAGTGAGGGGAAAGTTACGGGAATAAAAAGGAAATATTACGGGAATAAAACACAAACACAATTTAAATAGAGGGGAGGAAATGTTACGGAATAAAACACAGATACAGTTTACAAACGAGTGAGGGGAAAGTTAGGGGAATGAAACGGAAATATTACGGGAATAAAACACAGACACAATTTAAATAGGGGGAGGAAATGTTACGGGAATAAAGCACAGATACAGTTAACAAAGGAGTGAGGAGAAAGTTAGGGAAATAAAAAGGAAATATAACGGGAATAAAACACAAACACAATTTAAATAGGGGGGAGGAAATGTTACGGGAATAAAACACAGATACGGTTTACAAAGGAGTGTGGAGAAAGTTAGGGTAATAAAAAGGAAATAAAACACAGACACAATTTAAACGGGGGGGTGGAAATATTACGGGAATAAAACAGATACAGTTTACAAAGGAGTGAGGGGAAAGTTACGGGAATAAAAAGGAAATATTACGGGAATAACACACAGACACAATTTATAAGGAGAAAGGATAACTTTACAGAAATAAAACACGGAAACCATTTATATAAGGGTGAAGAAATATTACCTGAATAAACACAGATACAGTTTACAAAGGAGTGAGGGGAAAGTTACGGGATTAAAAAAGAAATATTACGGGAATAAAACACAGACACAATTTAAATAGGGGGAGGAAATGTTACGGGAATAAAACAGAGATACAGTTTACAATAGAGTGAGGGGAAAGTTACGGCAATAAAAAGGAAACATTACGGGAATAAAACACAAACACAATTTAAATAGGGGAGGAAATGTTACGGGAATAAAACACAGATACAGTTTACAAAGGAGTGAGGAGAAAGTTAGGGGACTAAAATGGAAATATGACGGGAATAAAACACAGACACAATTTAAATAGGGGGAGCAACTGTTACGGGAATAAAACACAGATACAGTTTACAAAGGAGTGAGGGGAAAGTTACGGGAATAGAAAATACCCAAAATTTATAAAGGAGCGAGTAGAACATTATCTGAATAAAATACAGATACTATTTATTAAAACGTGAGGGAAATATTACGGAAATAAAACTCAGACACAATTTAAATAGGGGATAGGAAATGTTACCTAAATAAAACACAGATACAGTTTACAAAGGAGTGAGGAGAATCTAACGGGAATAAAAAGGAAATATTACGGGAATAAAACACAGACATAATTTAAACAGGGGGAGGAAATGTTCCGGAAATAAACACAGATACAGTTTAAACAGGGGGAGGAAATGTTCCGGAATAAAACACAGATACAGTTTACAAAGGAGTGAGTGCAAAGTTATGGAAATAAAACGGAAATATTACGGGAATAAAACACAGATACAATTTACAAAGGAGTGAGGGTAAAGTTACGGGAATAAAACGGAATTATTACTCGAATAAAACACAGACACAATTTAAATAGGGGGAGCAACTGTTACGGGAATAAAACACAGATACAGTTTACAAAGGAGTGAGGGGAAAGTTACGGGAATAGAAAATACCCAAAATTTATAAAGGAGCGAGTAGAATATTATGTGAATAAAACACAGATACTATTTATTAAAACGTGAGGGAAATATTACGGGAATAAAACTGAGACACAATTTAAATAGGGGGGTGGAAATGTTATGGGAATAAAACACAGATACAGTTAACAAAGGAGTGATGGGAAAGTTACGGGAATAAAAAGGAAATATTACGGGAATAAAACACAGACACAATTTAAACAGGGGGGATGAAATGTTGCGGAATAAAACACAGATACAGTTTACAAAGGAGTGAGGGGAAAGTTACGGGAATAAAAAGGAAATATTACGGGAATAAAACACGGTCAAAATTTAAATAGGGTGAGGAAATGTTACGGGAATAAAACACCGATACAGCTTACAAATGAGTGAGGGTAAAGTTACGGGAATAAAACGGAATTATTACGGGAATAAAACACAGACACAATTTAAAGAGGGGGAGCAACTGTTACGGGAATAAAACACAGATACAGTTTACAAAGGAGTGAGGGGAGAGTCACGGGAATAGAAAATACCCAAAATTTATAAAGGAGCGAGTAGAACATTATCTGAATAAAACACAGATACTATTTATTAAAACGTGAGGGAAATATTACGGCAATAAAACTCAGATACAGTTTACAAAGGAGTGATGGGAAAGTTACGGGAATAAAATGGAAATATTACGGGAATAAAACACATTCAAAATTTAAAGAGGGGGAGGGAATGTTACGGGAATAAAACACAGATACAGTTAACAAAGGAGTGAGGGGTAAGTTACGGGAAGAAAAAGGAAATATTACGGGAATAAAACACAGACACAATTTATAAAGGGGGGATGAAATGTTACGGGGATAAAACACAGATACAGTTTACAAAGGAATGAGGGGAAAGTTACAGGAATAAAAATTACCCAAAATTTATAAAGGCTTGAGGGAAATATTACCGGAATAAACCACAGACACAATTTATAAAGGAAAATGGAAAAGTTACGCGAATAAAACACACATACAATTTATAAAAAGCAAGGATAACTTTAGAGGAATAAAACGCAGACACAATTTAAAAAGGGCGGAGGAAATGTTACGGACATAATACACAGTAACAGTTTACAAAGGAGTGAGGGGAAAGTTACGGGAATAAAAAGGAAATATTACGGGAATAAAACAGACACAATTTATAAAGTGGGGAGGAAATGTTATGGGAATAAAACACAGATGCAGTTTACAAAGGAGTGAGGGGAAAGTTACGGGAATAAAAAGGAAATATTACGGGAATAAAACACAAACACAATTTAAATAGGGGGGAGGAAATGTTACGGGAATAAAACACAGATACAGTTTACAAAGGAGTGAGGGGAAAGTTACGGGAATAGAAAATACCCAAAATTTATAAAGGAGCGAGTAGAACATTATCTGAATAAAACACAGATACTATTTATTAAAACGTGAGGGAAATATTACGGGAATAAAACTCAGACACAATTTAAATAGGGGGGTGGAAATTTTATGGGAATAAAACACAGATACAGTTTACAAAGGAGTGATGGGAAAGTTACGGGAATAAAAAGGAAATATTACGGGAATAAAACACAGACACAATTTAAACATGGGGGATAAAATGTTGCGGAATAAAACACAGATACAGTTTACAAAGGAGTGAGGGGAAAGTTACGGGAATAAAAAGGAAATATTACGGAAATAAAACACAGTCACATTTTAAATAGGGGGAGGAAATGTTACGGGAATAAAACACAGATACAGTTTACAAATGAGTGAGGGTAAAGTTACGGGAATAAAACGAAATTATTACGGGAATAAAACTCAGACACAATTTAAATAGGGGGAGCAACTGTTACGGGAATAAAACACAGATACAGTTTACAAAGGAGTGAGGGGAGAGTCACGGGAATAGAAAATACCCAAAATTTATAAAGGAGCGAGTAGAACATTATCTGAATAAAACACAGATACTATTTATTAAAACGTGAGGGAAATATTACGGCAATAAAACTCAGATACACTTTACAAAGGAGTGATGGGAAAGTTACGGGAATAAAAAGGAAATATTACGGGAATAAAACACAGACACAATTAAAACAGGGGGGATGAAATGTTGCGGAATAAAACACAGATACAGTTTACAAAGGAGTGAGGGGAAAGTTACGGGAATAAAAAGGAAATATTACCGGAATAAAACACAGTCAAAATTTAAATAGGGTGAGGAAATGTTACGGGAATAAAACACCGATACAGTTTACAAATGAGTGAGGGTAAAGTTACGGGAATAAAACGGAATTATTACGGGAATAAAACACAGACACAATTTAAAGAGGGGGAGCAACTGTTACGGGAATAAAACACAGATACACTTTACAAAGGAGTGAGGGGAAACTTCCGGGAATAGAAAATACCCAAAATTTATAAAGGAGCGAGTAGAACATTATCTGAATAAAACACAGATACTATTTATTAAAACGTAAGGGAAATATTACGGGAATAAAACTCAGACACAATTTAAATAGGGGGGTGGAAATTTTATGGGAATAAAACACATATACAGTTTACAAAGGAGTGATGGGAAAGTTACGGGAATAAAAAGGAAATATTACGGGAATGAAACACAGACACAATTTAAACAGGGGGGATGAAATGTTGCGGAATAAAACACTGATACAGTTAACAAAGGAGTGAGGGGAAAGTTACGGGAAAAAAAGGAAATATTACGGGAATAAAACACAGACACAATCTAAATAGGGGGAGGAAAGGTTACGGGAATAAAACACAGATACAGTTTACAAACGAGTGAGGGGAAAGTTAGGGGAATAAAACGGAAAAATTACGGGAATAAAACACAGACACAATTTAAATAGGTGGAGGGAATGTTACGGGAATAAAACACAGATACAGTTAACAAAGGAGTGAAAGGTAAGTTACGGTAAGAAAAAGGAAATATTACGGGAATAAAACACAGACACAATTTATAAAGGGGGGATGAAATGTTACGGGGATAAAACACAGATACAGTTTACAAAGGAATGAGGGGAAAGTTACGGGAATAGAAAATACCCAAAATTTATAAAGGAGCGAGTAGAACATTATCTGAATAAAACACAGATACTATTTATTAAAACGTGAGGGAAATATTACGGGAATAAAACTCAGACACAATTTAAATAGGGGGGTGGAAATGTTATGGGAATAAAACACAGATACAGTTTACAAGGGAGTAATGGGAAAGTTACGGGAATAAAAAGGAAATATTACGGGAATAAATCACAGACACAATTTAAACAGGGGGGATGAAATGTTGCGGAATAAAACACAGATACAGTTTACAAAGGAGTAATGGGAAAGTTACGGGAATAGAAAACACCCAAAATTTATAAAGGAGCGTGTAGAACATTATCGGAATAAAACACAGATACTATTTATTAAAACGTGAGGGAAATATTACGGGAATAAAACTCAGACACAATTTAAATAGCGGGGAGGAAATGTTACGTGAATAAAACACAGATACAGTTTACAAAGGAGTGAGGGGAAAGTTACGGGAATAAAAAGGAAATATTACGGGAATAAAACACAGACACAATTTAAAAAGGGCGGAGGAAATTTTGCGGAATAAAACACAGATACAGTTTACAAAGGAGTGAGGGGAAAGTGAGGGGTATAAAACGGAAATATAACGGGAATAAAACACAAACACAATTTACATAGGGGGGAGGAAATGTTACGGGAATAAAACACAGATACAGTTTACAAAGGAGTGAGGAGTAAGTTACCGGGAATAGAAAATACCCAAAATTTATAAAGGAGCGAGTAGAACATTATCTGAATAAAACACTGATACTATTTATTAAAACGTGAGGGAAATATTACGGGAATAAAACTGAGACACAATTTAAATAGGGGGGAGGAAATGTTACGGAATAAAACACAGATACAGTTTACAAAGGAGTGAGGGGAAAGTTACGGGAATAAAAAGGAAATATTACGGGAATAAAACACAGACACAATTTAAACAGGGGTGAGGAAATGTTGCGGAATAAAACACAGATACAGTTTACAAAGGAGTAGGTGGAAAGTTAGGGGAATAAAGTGGAAATATTACGGGAATAAAACACAGTCACAATTTAAATAGGGGAAGGAAATATTACGGGAATAAAACACAGATACAATTTACAAGGGAGTGAGGGTAAAGTTACGGGAATAAAACGGAGTTATTACGGGAATAAAACACAGACACAATTTAAATAGGGGGAGCAACTGTTACGGGAATAAAACACAGATACAGTTTACAAAGGAGTGAGGGGAAAGTTACGGGAATAGAAAATACCCAAAATTTATAAAGGAGCGAGTAGAACATTATCTGAATAAAACACAGATACTATTTGTTAAAACGTGAGGGAAACATTACGGGAATAAAACTCAGACACAATTTAAATAGGGGGGAGGAAATGTTACGGGAATAAAACACAGATACAGTTTACAAAGGAGTGAGGGGAAAGTTACGGGAATAAAAAGGAAATATTACGGGAATAAAACACAGACACAATTTAAACAGGGGGGAGGAAATGTTGCGGAATAAAACACAGATACAGTTTACAAAGGAGTGAGTGGAAAGTTAGGGGAATAAAACGGAAATATTACGGGAATAAAACACAGTCACAATTTAAATAGGGGGACGAAATGTTACGGGAATAAAAACCAGATACAATTTACAAAGGAGTGAGGGTAAAGTTACGGGAATAAAACGGAATTATTACGGGAATAAAACACAGACACAATTTAAATAGGGGGAACAACTGTTACGGGAATAAAACACAGATACAGTTTACAAAGGAGTGAGGGGAAAGTTACGGGAATAGAAAATACCCAAAATTTATAAAGGAGCGAGTAGAACATTATCTGAATAAAACACAGATACTATTTATTAAAACGTGAGGGAAATATTACGGGAATAAAACTCAGACACAATTTAAATAGGGAGTGGAAATGTTATGGGAATAAAACACAGATACAGTTTACAAAGGAGTGATGGGAAAGATACGGGAATAAAAAGGAAATGTTACGGGAATAAAACACAGACACAATTTAAACAGGGGGGATGAAATGTTGCGGAATAAAACACAGATACAGTTTACAAAGGAGTAATGGGAAAGTTACGGGAATAGAAAACACCCAAAATTTATAAAGGAGCGTGTAGAACATTATCGGAATAAAACACAGATACTATTTATTAAAACGTGAGGGAAATATTACGGGAATAAAACTCAGACACAATTTAAATAGGGGGGAGGAAATGTTACGTGAATAAAACACAGATACAGTTTACAAAGGAGTGAGGGGAAAGTTACGGGAAAAAAAGGAAATATTACGGGAATAAAACACAGACACAATCTAAATAGGGGGAGGAAAGGTTACGGGAATAAAACACAGATACAGTTTACAAAGGAGTGAGGGGAAAGTTAGGGGTATAAAACGGAAATATAACTGGAATAAAACACAAACACAATTTACATAGGGGGGAGGAAATGTTACGGGAATAAAACACAGATACAATGTACAAAGGAGTGAGGGTAAAGTTACGGGAATAAAACGGAGTTATTACGGGAATAAAACACAGACACAATTTAAATAGGGGGAGCAACTGTTACGGGAATAAAACACAGATACAGTTTACAAAGGAGTGAGGGGAAAGTTACGGGAATAGAAAATACCCAAAATTTATAAAGGAGCGAGTAGAACATTATCTGAATAAAACACAGATACTATTTGTTAAAACGTGAAGGAAACATTACGGGAATAAAACTCAGACACAATTTAAATAGGGGGGAGGAAACGTTACGGGAATAAAACACAGATACAGTTTACAAAGGAGTGAGGGGAAAGTTACGGGAATAAAAAGGAAATATTACGGGAATAAAACACAGACACAATTTAAACAGGGGGGAGGAAATTTTGCGGAATAAAACACAGATACAGTTTACAAAGGAGTGAGTGGAAAGTTAGGGGAATAAAACGGAAATATTACGGGAATAAAACACAGTCACAATTTAAATAGGGGGAGGAAATGTTACGGGAACAAAACACAGATACAATTTACAAAGGAGTGAGGGTAAAGTTACGGGAATAAAACGGAATTATTACGGGAATAAAACACAGACACAATTTAAATAGGGGGAACAACTGTTACGGGAATAAAACACAGATACAGTTTACAAAGCAGTGAGGGGAAAGTTACGGGAATAGAAAATACCCAAAATTTATAAAGGAGCGAGTAGAACATTATCTGAATAAAACACAGATACTATTTATTAAAACGTGAGGGAAATATTACGGGAATAAAACTCAGACACAATTTAAATAGGAGGTGGAAATGTTATGGGAATAAAACACAGATACAGTTTACAAAGGAGTGATGGGAAAGTTACGGGAATAAAAAGGAAATATTACGGGAATAAAACATAGACACAATTTAAACAGGGGGGATGAAATGTTGCGGAATAAACCACAGATACAGTTTACAAAGGAGTGATGGGAAAGTTACGGGAATAAAAAGGAAATATTACGGGAATAATACACAGACACAATTTAAACAGGGGGGATGAAATGTTGCGGAATAAAACAGAGATACAGTTTACAAAGGAGTGAGGGGAAAGTTACGGGAATAAAAAGGAAATATTACGGGAATAAAACACAGTCAAAATTTTAATAGGGTGAGGAAATGTTACGGGAATAAAACACCGACACAGTTTACAAATGAGTGAGGGTAAAGTTACGGGAATAAAACGGAATTATTACGGGAATAAAACACAGACACATTTTAAAGAGGGGGAGCAAATGTTACGGGAATAAAACACAGATACAGTTTACAAAGGAGTGAGGGGAAACTTCCGGGAATAGAAAATACCCAAAATTTATAAAGGAGCGAGTAGAACATTATCTGAATAAAACACAGATGCTATTTATTAAAACGTAAGGGAAATTTTACGGGAATAAAACTCAGACACAATTTAAATAGGGGGGTGGAAATTTTATGGGAATAAACACAGATACAGTTTACAAAGGAGTGATGGGAAAGTTACGGGAATAAAAAGGAAATATTACGGGAATAAAACACAGACACAATTTAAACAGGGGGGAGGAAATGTTGCGGAATAAAACACAGATACAGTTTACAAAGGAGTGAGTGGAAAGTTAGGGGAATAAAACGGAAATATTACGGGAATAAAACACAGTCACAATTTAAATAGGGGGAGGAAATGTTACGGGAATAAAAACCAGATACAATTTACAAAGGAGTGAGGGTAAAGTTACGGGAATAAAACGGAATTATTACGGGAATAAAACACAGACACAATTTAAATAGGGGGAACAACTGTTACGGGAATAAAACACAGACACAATTTAAACAGGGGGGATGAAATGTTGCGGAATAAAACATAGATACAGTTTACAAAGGAGTGAGGGGAAAGTTACGGGAATAAAAAGGAAATATTACGGGAATAAAACACGGTCAAAATTTAAATAGGGTGAGGAAATGTTACGGGAATAAAACACCGATACAGCTTACAAATGAGTGAGGGTAAAGTTACGGGAATAAAACGGAATTATTACGGGAATAAAACACAGACACAATTTAAAGAGGGGGAGCAACTGTTTCGGGAATAAAACACAGATACAGTTTACAAAGGAGTGAGGGGAGAGTCACGGGAATAGAAAATACCCAAAATTTATAAAGGAGCGAGTAGAACATTATCTGAATAAAACACAGATACTATTTATTAAAACGTGAGGGAAATATTACGGCAATAAAACTCAGATACAGTTTACAAAGGAGTGATGGGAAAGTTACGGGAATAAAATGGAAATATTACGGGAATAAAACACATTCAAAATTTAAAGAGGGGGAGGGAATGTTACGGGAATAAAACACAGATACAGTTAACAAAGGAGTGAGGGGTAAGTTACGGGAAGAAAAAGGAAATATTACGGGAATAAAACACAGACACAATTTATAAAGGGGGGATGAAATGTTACGGGGATAAAACACAGATACAGTTTACAAAGGAATGAGGGGAAAGTTACAGGAATAAAAATTACCCAAAATTTATAAAGGCTTGAGGGAAATATTACCGGAATAAACCACAGACACAATTTATAAAGGAAAATGGAAAAGTTACGCGAATAAAACACACATACAATTTATAAAAAGCAAGGATAACTTTAGAGGAATAAAACGCAGACACAATTTAAAAAGGGCGGAGGAAATGTTACGGACATAATACACAGATACAGTTTACAAAGGAGTGAGGGGAAAGTTACGGGAATAAAAAGGAAATATTACGGGAATAAAACAGACACAATTTATAAAGTGGGGAGGAAATGTTATGGGAATAAAACACAGATGCAGTTTACAAAGGAGTGAGGGGAAAGTTACGGGAATAAAAAGGAAATATTACGGGAATAAAACACAAACACAATTTAAATAGGGGGGAGGAAATGTTACGGGAATAAAACACAGATACAGTTTACAAAGGAGTGAGGGGAAAGTTACGGGAATAGAAAATACCCAAAATTTATAAAGGAGCGAGTAGAACATTATCTGAATAAAACACAGATACTATTTATTAAAACGTGAGGGAAATATTACGGGAATAAAACTCAGACACAATTTAAATAGGGGGGTGGAAATTTTATGGGAATAAAACACAGATACAGTTTACAAAGGAGTGATGGGAAAGTTACGGGAATAAAAAGGAAATATTACGGGAATAAAACACAGACACAATTTAAACATGGGGGATAAAATGTTGCGGAATAAAACACAGATACAGTTTACAAAGGAGTGAGGGGAAAGTTACGGGAATAAAAAGGAAATATTACGGAAATAAAACACAGTCACATTTTAAATAGGGGGAGGAAATGTTACGGGAATAAAACACAGATACAGTTTACAAATGAGTGAGGGTAAAGTTACGGGAATAAAACGAAATTATTACGGGAATAAAACTCAGACACAATTTAAATAGGGGGAGCAACTGTTACGGGAATAAAACACAGATACAGTTTACAAAGGAGTGAGGGGAGAGTCACGGGAATAGAAAATACCCAAAATTTATAAAGGAGCGAGTAGAACAT
Source organism: Narcine bancroftii (assembly GCF_036971445.1). NCBI lineage: Eukaryota > Metazoa > Chordata > Chondrichthyes > Torpediniformes > Narcinidae > Narcine > Narcine bancroftii. Next base: position 1,268,061 of record NW_027211800.1, on the reverse strand, counting down.
TATCTGAATAAACCACAGATACTATTTATTAAAACGTGAGGGAAATATTACGGCAATAAAACTCAGATACACTTTACAAAGGAGTGATGGGAAAGTTACGGGAATAAAAAGGAAATATTACGGGAATAAAACACAGACACAATTAAAACAGGGGGGATGAAATGTTGCGGAATAAAACACAGATACAGTTTACAAAGGAGTGAGGGGAAAGTTACGGGAATAAAAAGGAAATATTACCGGAATAAAACACAGTCAAAATTTAAATAGGGTGAGGAAATGTTACGGGAATAAAACACCGATACAGTTTACAAATGAGTGAGGGTAAAGTTACGGGAATAAAACGGAATTATTACGGGAATAAAACACAGACACAATTTAAAGAGGGGGAGCAACTGTTACGGGAATAAAACACAGATACACTTTACAAAGGAGTGAGGGGAAACTTCCGGGAATAGAAAATACCCAAAATTTATAAAGGAGCGAGTAGAAAATTATCTGAATAAAACACAGATACTATTTATTAAAACGTAAGGGAAATATTACGGGAATAAAACTCAGACACAATTTAAATAGGGGGGTGGAAATTTTATGGGAATAAAACACAGATACAGTTTACAAAGGAGTGATGGGAAAGTTACGGGAATAAAAAGGAAATATTACGGGAATGAAACACAGACACAATTTAAACAGGGGGGATGAAATGTTGCGGAATAAAACACTGATACAGTTAACAAAGGAGTGAGGGGAAAGTTACGGGAAAAAAAGGAAATATTACGGGAATAAAACACAGACACAATCTAAATAGGGGGAGGAAAGGTTACGGGAATAAAACACAGATACAGTTTACAAACGAGTGAGGGGAAAGTTAGGGGAATAAAACGGAAAAATTACGGGAATAAAACACAGACACAATTTAAATAGGTGGAGGGAATGTTACGGGAATAAAACACAGATACAGTTAACAAAGGAGTGAAAGGTAAGTTACGGTAAGAAAAAGGAAATATTACGGGAATAAAACACAGACACAATTTATAAAGGGGGGATGAAATGTTACGGGGATAAAACACAGATACAGTTTACAAAGGAATGAGGGGAAAGTTACGGGAATAGAAAATACCCAAAATTTATAAAGGAGCGAGTAGAACATTATCTGAATAAAACACAGATACTATTTATTAAAACGTGAGGGAAATATTACGGGAATAAAACTCAGACACAATTTAAATAGGGGGGTGGAAATGTTATGGGAATAAAACACAGATACAGTTTACAAGGGAGTAATGGGAAAGTTACGGGAATAAAAAGGAAATATTACGGGAATAAAACACAGACACAATTTAAACAGGGGGGATGAAATGTTGCGGAATAAAACACAGATACAGTTTACAAAGGAGTAATGGGAAAGTTACGGGAATAGAAAACACCCAAAATTTATAAAGGAGCGTGTAGAACATTATCGGAATAAAACACAGATACTATTTATTAAAACGTGAGGGAAATATTACGGGAATAAAACTCAGACACAATTTAAATAGCGGGGAGGAAATGTTACGTGAATAAAACACAGATACAGTTTACAAAGGAGTGAGGGGAAAGTTACGGGAATAAAAAGGAAATATTACGGGAATAAAACACAGACACAATTTAAAAAGGGCGGAGGAAATGTTGCGGAATAAAACACAGATACAGTTTACAAAGGAGTGAGGGGAAAGTGAGGGGTATAAAACGGAAATATAACGGGAATAAAACACAAACACAATTTACATAGGGGGGAGGAAATGTTACGGGAATAAAACACAGATACAGTTTACAAAGGAGTGAGGAGTAAGTTACCGGGAATAGAAAATACCCAAAATTTATAAAGGAGCGAGTAGAACATTATCTGAATAAAACACTGATACTATTTATTAAAACGTGAGGGAAATATTACGGGAATAAAACTGAGACACAATTTAAATAGGGGGGAGGAAATGTTACGGAATAAAACACAGATACAGTTTACAAAGGAGTGAGGGGAAAGTTACGGGAATAAAAAGGAAATATTACGGGAATAAAACACAGACACAATTTAAACAGGGGTGAGGAAATGTTGCGGAATAAAACACAGATACAGTTTACAAAGGAGTAGGTGGAAAGTTAGGGGAATAAAGTGGAAATATTACGGGAATAAAACACAGTTACAATTTAAATAGGGGAAGGAAATATTACGGGAATAAAACACAGATACAATTTACAAGGGAGTGAGGGTAAAGTTACGGGAATAAAACGGAGTTATTACGGGAATAAAACACAGACACAATTTAAATAGGGGGAGCAACTGTTACGGGAATAAAACACAGATACAGTTTACAAAGGAGTGAGGGGAAAGTTACGGGAATAGAAAATACCCAAAATTTATAAAGGAGCGAGTAGAACATTATCTGAATAAAACACAGATACTATTTGTTAAAACGTGAGGGAAACATTACGGGAATAAAACTCAGACACAATTTAAATAGGGGGGAGGAAATGTTACGGGAATAAAACACAGATACAGTTTACAATGGAGTGAGGGGAAAGTTACGGGAATAAAAAGGAAATATTACGGGAATAAAACACAGACACAATTTAAACAGGGGGGAGGAAATGTTGCGGAATAAAACACAGATACAGTTTACAAAGGAGTGAGTGGAAAGTTAGGGGAATAAAACGGAAATATTACGGGAATAAAACACAGTCACAATTTAAATAGGGGGAGGAAATGTTACGGGAATAAAAACCAGATACAATTTACAAAGGAGTGAGGGTAAAGTTACGGGAATAAAACGGAATTATTACGGGAATAAAACACAGACACAATTTAAATAGGGGGAACAACTGTTACGGGAATAAAACACAGATACAGTTTACAAAGGAGTGAGGGGAAAGTTACGGGAATAGAAAATACCCAAAATTTATAAAGGAGCGAGTAGAACATTATCTGAATAAAACACAGATACTATTTATTAAAACGTGAGGGAAATATTACGGGAATAAAACTCAGACACAATTTAAATAGGGAGTGGAAATGTTATGGGAATAAAACACAGATACAGTTTACAAAGGAGTGATGGGAAAGATACGGGAATAAAAAGGAAATGTTACGGGAATAAAACACAGACACAATTTAAACAGGGGGGATGAAATGTTGCGGAATAAAACACAGATACAGTTTACAAAGGAGTAATGGGAAAGTTACGGGAATAGAAAACACCCAAAATTTATAAAGGAGCGTGTAGAACATTATCGGAATAAAACACAGATACTATTTATTAAAACGTGAGGGAAATATTACGGGAATAAAACTCAGACACAATTTAAATAGGGGGGAGGAAATGTTACGTGAATAAAACACAGATACAGTTTACAAAGGAGTGAGGGGAAAGTTACGGGAAAAAAAGGAAATATTACGGGAATAAAACACAGACACAATCTAAATAGGGGGAGGAAAGGTTACGGGAATAAAACACAGATACAGTTTACAAAGGAGTGAGGGGAAAGTTAGGGGTATAAAACGGAAATATAACTGGAATAAAACACAAACACAATTTACATAGGGGGGAGGAAATGTTACGGGAATAAAACACAGATACAATGTACAAAGGAGTGAGGGTAAAGTTACGGGAATAAAACGGAGTTATTACGGGAATAAAACACAGACACAATTTAAATAGGGGGAGCAACTGTTACGGGAATAAAACACAGATACAGTTTACAAAGGAGTGAGGGGAAAGTTACGGGAATAGAAAATACCCAAAATTTATAAAGGAGCGAGTAGAACATTATCTGAATAAAACACAGATACTATTTGTTAAAACGTGAAGGAAACATTACGGGAATAAAACTCAGACACAATTTAAATAGGGGGGAGGAAACGTTACGGGAATAAAACACAGATACAGTTTACAAAGGAGTGAGGGGAAAGTTACGGGAATAAAAAGGAAATATTACGGGAATAAAACACAGACACAATTTAAACAGGGGGGAGGAAATTTTGCGGAATAAAACACAGATACAGTTTACAAAGGAGTGAGTGGAAAGTTAGGGGAATAAAACGGAAATATTACGGGAATAAAACACAGTCACAATTTAAATAGGGGGAGGAAATGTTACGGGAACAAAACACAGATACAATTTACAAAGGAGTGAGGGTAAAGTTACGGGAATAAAACGGAATTATTACGGGAATAAAACACAGACACAATTTAAATAGGGGGAACAACTGTTACGGGAATAAAACACAGATACAGTTTACAAAGGAGTGAGGGGAAAGTTACGGGAATAGAAAATACCCAAAATTTATAAAGGAGCGAGTAGAACATTATCTGAATAAAACACAGATACTATTTATTAAAACGTGAGGGAAATATTACGGGAATAAAACTCAGACACAATTTAAATAGGAGGTGGAAATGTTATGGGAATAAAACACAGATACAGTTTACAAAGGAGTGATGGGAAAGTTACGGGAATAAAAAGGAAATATTACGGGAATAAAACATAGACACAATTTAAACAGGGGGGATGAAATGTTGCGGAATAAAACACAGATACAGTTTACAAAGGAGTGATGGGAAAGTTACGGGAATAAAAAGGAAATATTACGGGAATAATACACAGACACAATTTAAACAGGGGGGATGAAATGTTGCGGAATAAAACAGAGATACAGTTTACAAAGGAGTGAGGGGAAAGTTACGGGAATAAAAAGGAAATATTACGGGAATAAAACACAGTCAAAATTTTAATAGGGTGAGGAAATGTTACGGGAATAAAACACCGACACAGTTTACAAATGAGTGAGGGTAAAGTTACGGGAATAAAACGGAATTATTACGGGAATAAAACACAGACACATTTTAAAGAGGGGGAGCAAATGTTACGGGAATAAAACACAGATACAGTTTACAAAGGAGTGAGGGGAAACTTCCGGGAATAGAAAATACCCAAAATTTATAAAGGAGCGAGTAGAACATTATCTGAATAAAACACAGATGCTATTTATTAAAACGTAAGGGAAATTTTACGGGAATAAAACTCAGACACAATTTAAATAGGGGGGTGGAAATTTTATGGGAATAAACACAGATACAGTTTACAAAGGAGTGATGGGAAAGTTACGGGAATAAAAAGGAAATATTACTGGAATAAAACACAGACACAATTTAAACAGGGGGGATGAAATGTTGCGGAATAAAACACAGATACAGTTTACAAAGGAGTGAGTGGAAAGTTACGGGAATAAAAAGGAAATATTATGGAAATAAAACACAGTCATATTTTAAATAGGGGGAGGAAATGTTACGGGAATAAAACACAGATACAGTTTACAAATGAGTGAGGGTAAAGCTACGGGAATAAAACGGAATTATTACGGGAATAAAACACAGACACAATTTAAATAGGGGGAGCAACTGTTACGGGAATAAAACACAGATACAGTTTACAAAGGAGTGAGGGGAGAGTTACGGGAATAGAAAATACCCAAAATTTATAAAGGAGCGAGTAGAACATTATCTGAATAAAGCACAGATACTATTTATTAAAGCGTGAGGGAAATATTACGGGAATAAAACTCAGACACAATTTAAATAGGGGGGGTGGAAATGTTACGAGAATAAAACACTGATACAGTTTACAAAGGAGTGAGGGGAAAGTTACGGGAAAAAAAGGAAATATTACGGGAATAAAACACAGACACAATCTAAATAGGGGGAGGAAAGGTTACGGGAATAAAACACAGATACAGTTTACAAACGAGTGAGGGGAAAGTTAGGAGAATAAAACGGAAATATTACGGGAATAAAACACAGTCACAATTTAAATAGGGGGAGGAAATGTTACGGGAATAAAACACAGATACAATTTACAAAGGAGTGAGGGTAAAGTTACGGGAATAAAACGGAATTATTACGGGAATAAAACACAGACACAATTTAAATAGGGGGAACAACTGTTACGGGAATAAAACACAGATACAGTTTACAAAGGAGTGAGGGGATAGTTACGGGAATAGAAAATACCCAAAATTTATAAAGGAGCGAGTAGAACATTATCTGAATAAAACACAGATACTATTTATTAAAACGTGAGGGAAATATTACGGGAATAAAACTCAGACACAATTTAAATAGGAGGTGGAAATGTTATGGGAATAAAACACAGATACAGTTTACAAAGGAGTGATGGGAAAGTTATGGGAATAAAAAGGAAATATTACGGGAATAAAACATAGACACAATTTAAACAGGGGGGATGAAATGTTGCGGAATAAAACACAGATACAGTTTACAAAGGAGTGATGGGAAAGTTACGGGAATAAAAAGGAAATATTACGGGAATAAAACACAGACACAATTTAAACAGGGGGGATGAAATGTTGCGGAATAAAACAGAGATACAGTTTACAAAGGAGTGAGGGGAAAGTTACGGGAATAAAAAGGAAATATTACGGGAATAAAACACAGTCAAAATTTTAATAGGGTGAGGAAATGTTACGGGAATAAAACACCGACACAGTTTACAAATGAGTGAGGGTAAAGTTACGGGAATAAAACGGAATTATTACGGGAATAAAACACAGACACATTTTAAAGAGGGGGAGCAAATGTTACGGGAATAAAACACAGATATAGTTTACAAAGGAGTGAGGGGAAACTTCCGGGAATAGAAAATACCCAAAATTTATAAAGGAGCGAGTAGAACATTATCTGAATAAAACACAGATGCTATTTATTAAAACGTAAGGGAAATATTACGGGAATAAAACTCAGACACAATTTAAATAGAGGGGTGGAAATTTTATGGGAATAAAACACAGATACAGTTTACAAAGGAGTGATGGGAAAGTTACGGGAATAAAAAGGAAATATTACTGGAATAAAACACAGACACAATTTAAACAGGGGGGATGAAATGTTGCGGAATAAAACACAGATACAGTTTACAAAGGAGTGAGTGGAAAGTTACGGGAATAAAAAGGAAATATTATGGAAATAAAACACAGTCATATTTTAAATAGGGGGAGGAAATGTTACGGGAATAAAACACAGATACAGTTTACAAATGAGTGAGGGTAAAGTTACGGGAATAAAACGGAATTATTACGGGAATAAAACACAGACACAATTTAAATAGGGGGAGCAACTGTTACGGGAATAAAACACAGATACAGTTTACAAAGGAGTGAGGGGAGAGTTACGGGAATAGAAAATACCCAAAATTTGTAAAGGAGCGAGTAGAACATTATCTGAATAAAGCACAGATACTATTTATTAAAGCGTGAGGGAAATATTACAGGAATAAAACTCAGACACAATTTAAATAGGGGGGGTGGAAATGTTACGAGAATAAAACACTGATACAGTTTACAAAGGAGTGAGGCGAAAGTTACGGGAAAAAAAGGAAATATTACGGGAATAAAACACAGACACAATTTAAACAGGGGGGATGAAATGTTGCGGAATAAAACACAGATACAGTTTACAAAGGAGTGAGGGGAAAGTTACGGGAATAAAAAGGAAATATTATGGAAATAAAACACAGTCATATTTTAAATAGGGGGAGGAAATGTTACGGGAATAAAACACAGATACAGTTTACAAATGAGTGAGGGTAAAGTTACGGGAATAAAACGGAATTATTACGGGAATAAAACACAGACACAATTTAAATAGGGGGAGCAACTGTTACGGGAATAAAACACAGATACAGTTTACAAAGGAGTGAGGGGAGAGTTCTTCTTCTTTCTCTTTGGCTTGGCTTCGCGGACGAAGATTTATGGAGGGGGTAAAAAGTCCACGTCAGCTGCAGGCTCGTTTGTGGCTGACCAGTCCGATGCGGGACAGGCAGACACGATTGCAGCGGTTGCAAGGGAAAATTGGTTGGTTGGGGTTGGGTTTTGGGTTTTTCCTCCTTTGCCTTTTGTCAGTGAGGTGGGCTCTGCGGTCTTCTTCAAAGGAGGCTGCTGCCCGCCAAACTGTGAGGCGCCAAGATGCACGGTTTGAGGCGTTATCAGCCCACTGGCGGTGGTCAATGTGGCAGGCACCAAGAGATTTCTTTAGGCAGTCCTTGTACCTTTTCTTTGGTCATCGACAGCATCGAGGGGAGAGTTACGGGAATAGAAAATACCCAAAATTTATAAAGGAGCGAGTAGAACATTATCTGACTAAAACACAGATACTATTTATTAAAGCGTGAGGGAAATATTACGGGAATAAAACACAGACACAATTTAAATAGGGGGAGGAAATGTTACGGGAATAAAACACTGATACAGTTAACAAAGGAGTGAGGGGTAATTTACGGGAATAAAATGGAAATATTACGGGAATAAAACACAGACACAATTTAAAAAGGGGGGAGGAAATGTTACGGGGATAAAACACAGATACAGTTTACAAAGGAATGAGGGGAAAGTTACAGGAATAAAAATTACCCAAAATTTATAAAGGCTTGAGGGAAATATTACCGGAATAAACCACAGACACAATTTATAAAGGAAAATGGAAAAGTTAAGCGAATAAAACACACATACAATTTATAAAAAGCGAGGATAACTTTAGAGGAATAAAACGCAGACACAATTTAAAAAGGGCGGAGGAAATGTTACGGACATAAAACACAGATACAGTTTACAAAGGAGTGAGGGGAAAGTTACGGGAATAAAAAGGAAATATTACGGGAATAAAACATAGACACAATTTAAACAGGGGGGATGAAATGTTGCGGAATAAAACACAGATACAGCTTACAAAGGAGTGATGGGAAAGTTACGGGAATAAAAAGGAAATATTACGGGAATAAAACACAGACACAATCTAAATAGGGGGAGGAAAGGTTACGGGAATAAAACACAGATACAGTTTACAAACGAGTGAGGGGAAAGTTAGGAGAATAAAACGGAAATATTACGGGAATAAAACACAGTCACAATTTAAATAGGGGGAGGAAATGTTACGGGAATAAAACACAGATACAATTTACAAAGGAGTGAGGGTAAAGTTACGGGAATAAAACGGAATTATTACGGGAATAAAACACAGACACAATTTAAATAGGGGGAACAACTGTTACGGGAATAAAACACAGATACAGTTTACAAAGGAGTGAGGGGAAAGTTACGGGAATAGAAAATACCCAAAATTTATAAAGGAGCGAGTAGAACATTATCTGAATAAAACACAGATACTATTTATTAAAACGTGAGGGAAATATTACGGGAATAAAACTCAGACACAATTTAAATAGGAGGTGGAAATGTTATGGGAATAATACACAGATACAGTTTACAAAGGAGTGATGGGAAAGTTACGGGAATAAAAAGGAAATATTACGGGAATAAAACATAGACACAATTTAAACAGGGGGGATGAAATGTTGCGGAATAAAACACAGATACAGTTTACAAAGGAGTGATGGGAATGTTACGGGAATAGAAAGGAAATATTACGGGAATATACACAGACACAATTTAAACAGGGGGGATGAAATGTTGCGGAATAAAACAGAGATACAGTTTACAAAGGAGTGAGTGGAAAGTTACGGGAATAAAAAGGAAATATTATGGAAATAAAACACAGTCATATTTTAAATAGGGGGAGGAAATGTTACGGGAATAAAACACAGATACAGTTTACAAATGAGTGAGGGTAAAGTTACGGGAATAGAATGGAAATATTACGGGAATAAAACACAGACACAATTTAAATAGGGGGAGCAACTGTTACGGGAATAAAACACAGATACAGTTTACAAAGGAGTGAGGGGAAACTTCCGGGAATAGAAAATACCCAAAATTTATAAAGGAGCGAGTAGAACATTATCTGAATAAAACACAGATGCTATTTATTAAAACGTAAGGGAAATATTACGGGAATAAAACTCAGACACAATTTAAATAGAGGGGTGGAAATTTTATGGGAATAAAACACAGATACAGTTTACAAAGGTGTGATGGGAAAGTTACGGGAATAAAAAGGAAATATTACTGGAATAAAACACAGACACAATTTAAACAGGGGGGATGAAATGTTGCGGAATAAAACACAGATACAGTTTACAAAGGAGTGAGTGGAAAGTTACGGGAATAAAAAGGAAATATTATGGAAATAAAACACAGTCATATTTTAAATAGGGGGAGGAAATGTTACGGGAATAAAACACAGATACAGTTTACAAATGAGTGAGGGTAAAGTTACGGGAATAAAACGGAATTATTACGGGAATAAAACACAGACACAATTTAAATAGGGGGAGCAACTGTTACGGGAATAAAACACAGATACAGTTTACAAAGGAGTGAGGGGAGAGTTACGGGAATAGAAAATACCCAAAATTTATAAAGGAGCGAGTAGAACATTATCTGAATAAAGCACAGATACTATTTATTAAAGCGTGAGGGAAATATTACAGGAATAAAACTCAGACACAATTTAAATAGGGGGGGTGGAAATGTTACGAGAATAAAACACTGATACAGTTTACAAAGGAGTGAGGCGAAAGTTACGGGAAAAAAAGGAAATATTACGGGAATAAAACACAGACACAATTTAAACAGGGGGGATGAAATGTTGCGGAATAAAACACAGATACAGTTTACAAAGGAGTGAGGGGAAAGTTACGGGAATAAAAAGGAAATATTATGGAAATAAAACACAGTCATATTTTAAATAGGGGGAGGAAATGTTACGGGAATAAAACACAGATACAGTTTACAAATGAGTGAGGGTAAAGTTACGGGAATAAAACGGAATTATTACGGGAATAAAACACAGACACAATTTAAATAGGGGGAGCAACTGTTACGGGAATAAAACACAGATACAGTTTACAAAGGAGTGAGGGGAGAGTTCTTCTTCTTTCTCTTTGGCTTGGCTTCGCGGACGAAGATTTATGGAGGGGGTAAAAAGTCCACGTCAGCTGCAGGCTCGTTTGTGGCTGACCAGTCCGATGCGGGACAGGCAGACACGATTGCAGCGGTTGCAAGGGAAAATTGGTTGGTTGGGGTTGGGTTTTGGGTTTTTCCTCCTTTGCCTTTTGTCAGTGAGGTGGGCTCTGCGGTCTTCTTCAAAGGAGGCTGCTGCCCGCCAAACTGTGAGGCGCCAAGATGCACGGTTTGAGGCGTTATCAGCCCACTGGCGGTGGTCAATGTGGCAGGCACCAAGAGATTTCTTTAGGCAGTCCTTGTACCTTTTCTTTGGTCATCGACAGCATCGAGGGGAGAGTTACGGGAATAGAAAATACCCAAAATTTATAAAGGAGCGAGTAGAACATTATCTGACTAAAACACAGATACTATTTATTAAAGCGTGAGGGAAATATTACGGGAATAAAACACAGACACAATTTAAATAGGGGGAGGAAATGTTACGGGAATAAAACACTGATACAGTTAACAAAGGAGTGAGGGGTAATTTACGGGAATAAAATGGAAATATTACGGGAATAAAACACAGACACAATTTAAAAAGGGGGGAGGAAATGTTACGGGGATAAAACACAGATACAGTTTACAAAGGAATGAGGGGAAAGTTACAGGAATAAAAATTACCCAAAATTTATAAAGGCTTGAGGGAAATATTACCGGAATAAACCACAGACACAATTTATAAAGGAAAATGGAAAAGTTAAGCGAATAAAACACACATACAATTTATAAAAAGCGAGGATAACTTTAGAGGAATAAAACGCAGACACAATTTAAAAAGGGCGGAGGAAATGTTACGGACATAAAACACAGATACAGTTTACAAAGGAGTGAGGGGAAAGTTACGGGAATAAAAAGGAAATATTACGGGAATAAAACATAGACACAATTTAAACAGGGGGGATGAAATGTTGCGGAATAAAACACAGATACAGCTTACAAAGGAGTGATGGGAAAGTTACGGGAATAAAAAGGAAATATTACGGGAATAAAACACAGACACAATCTAAATAGGGGGAGGAAAGGTTACGGGAATAAAACACAGATACAGTTTACAAACGAGTGAGGGGAAAGTTAGGAGAATAAAACGGAAATATTACGGGAATAAAACACAGTCACAATTTAAATAGGGGGAGGAAATGTTACGGGAATAAAACACAGATACAATTTACAAAGGAGTGAGGGTAAAGTTACGGGAATAAAACGGAATTATTACGGGAATAAAACACAGACACAATTTAAATAGGGGGAACAACTGTTACGGGAATAAAACACAGATACAGTTTACAAAGGAGTGAGGGGAAAGTTACGGGAATAGAAAATACCCAAAATTTATAAAGGAGCGAGTAGAACATTATCTGAATAAAACACAGATACTATTTATTAAAACGTGAGGGAAATATTACGGGAATAAAACTCAGACACAATTTAAATAGGAGGTGGAAATGTTATGGGAATAATACACAGATACAGTTTACAAAGGAGTGATGGGAAAGTTACGGGAATAAAAAGGAAATATTACGGGAATAAAACATAGACACAATTTAAACAGGGGGGATGAAATGTTGCGGAATAAAACACAGATACAGTTTACAAAGGAGTGATGGGAAAGTTACGGGAATAGAAAGGAAATATTACGGGAATATACACAGACACAATTTAAACAGGGGGGATGAAATGTTGCGGAATAAAACAGAGATACAGTTTACAAAGGAGTGAGGGGAAAGTTACGGGAATAAAAAGGAAATATTACGGGAATAAAACACAGTCAAAATTTTAATAGGGTGAGGAAATGTTACGGGAATAAAACACCGACACAGTTTACAAATGAGTGAGGGTAAAGTTACGGGAATAAAACGGAATTATTACGGGAATAAAACACAGACACATTTTAAAGAGGGGGAGCAAATGTTACGGGAATAAAACACAGATACAGTTTACAAAGGAGTGAGGGGAAACTTCCGGGAATAGAAAATACCCAACATTTATAAAGGAGCGAGTAGAACATTATCTGAATAAAACACAGATGCTATTTATTAAAACGTAAGGGAAATATTACGGGAATAAAACTCAGACACAATTTAAATAGGGGGGTGGAAATTTTATGGGAATAAAACACAGATACAGTTTACAAAGGAGTGATGGGAAAGTTACGGGAATAAAAAGGAAATATTACTGGAATAAAACACAGACACAATTTAAACAGGGGGGATGAAATGTTGCGGAATAAAACACAGATACAGTTTACAAAGGAGTGAGTGGAAAGTTACGGGAATAAAAAGGAAATATTATGGAAATAAAACACAGTCATATTTTAAATAGGGGGAGGAAATGTTACGGGAATAAAACACAGATACAGTTTACAAATGAGTGAGGGTAAAGTTACGGGAATAAAACGGAATTATTACGGGAATAAAACACAGACACAATTTAAATAGGGGGAGCAACTGTTACGGGAATAAAACACAGATACAGTTTACAAAGGAGTGAGGGGAGAGTTACGGGAATAGAAAATACCCAAAATTTATAAAGGAGCGAGTAGAACATTATCTGAATAAAGCACAGATACTATTTATTAAAGCGTGAGGGAAATATTACGGGAATAAAACTCAGACACAATTTAAATAGGGGGGGTGGAAATGTTACGAGAATAAAACACTGATACAGTTTACAAAGGAGTGAGGCGAAAGTTACGGGAAAAAAAGGAAATATTACGGGAATAAAACACAGACACAATTTAAACAGGGGGGATGAAATGTTGCGGAATAAAACACAGATACAGTTTACAAAGGAGTGAGGGGAAAGTTACGGGAATAAAAAGGAAATATTATGGAAATAAAACACAGTCATATTTTAAATAGGGGGAGGAAATGTTACGGGAATAAAACACAGATACAGTTTACAAATGAGTGAGGGTAAAGTTACGGGAATAAAACGGAATTATTACGGGAATAAAACACAGACACAATTTAAATAGGGGGAGCAACTGTTACGGGAATAAAACACAGATACAGTTTACAAAGGAGTGAGGGGAGAGTTCTTCTTCTTTATCTTTGGCTTGGCTTCGCGGACGAAGATTTATGGAGGGGGTAAAAAGTCCACGTCAGCTGCAGGCTCGTTTGTGGCTGACCAGTCCGATGCGGGACAGGCAGACACGATTGCAGCGGTTGCAAGGGAAAATTGGTTGGTTGGGGTTGGGTGTTGGGTTTTTCCTCCTTTGCCTTTTGTCAGTGAGGTGGGCTCTGCGGTCTTCTTCAAAGGAGGCTGCTGCCCGCCAAACTGTGAGGCGCCAAGATGCACGGTTTGAGGCGTTATCAGCCCACTGGCGGTGGTCAATGTGGCAGGCACCAAGAGATTTCTTTAGGCAGTCCTTGTACCTTTTCTTTGGTCATCGACAGCATCGAGGGGAGAGTTACGGGAATAGAAAATACCCAAAATTTATAAAGGAGCGAGTAGAACATTATCTGACTAAAACACAGATACTATTTATTAAAGCGTGAGGGAAATATTACGGGAATAAAACACAGACACAATTTAAATAGGGGGAGGAAATGTTACGGGAATAAAACACTGATACAGTTAACAAAGGAGTGAGGGGTAATTTACGGGAATAAAATGGAAATATTACGGGAATAAAACACAGACACAATTTAAAAAGGGGGGAGGAAATGTTACGGGGATAAAACACAGATACAGTTT